>NC_137689.1:17215479-17230479 GCF_963989245.1 Nansenia antarctica
TGGTGTGTGTGTGTGTGTACACATATGTGTCTGTGTGTCTGTGTGTGTGTGTGTCTGTATATGTGTCTGTGTGTATGTGTCTGTGTATGGTGGGGGTGGCAATTCAATGTTGACAACTCCACTAGACGCCAACAAGATGGCCTGTGAGGATCCTAGAGAAAGGCTGCAGCCCTGAGAGAGAGAGGGTAGCGTGGGAGGGAGACAGCACAGTCTACGCTTTACATAACGTATTACTACGTATTACATAAAGGCGGTAAAGACAGTCTTTAAGAGGATCACAGGCAATGAGAGTAGAGATCCACGACGCATGAAAAGCCCATTCCTGCCTCCACACAACACTATAGTTACAGACAGAGATAGACACATTCTCTCAACGTGAGAAGGTCCTACTGCCGATCTTTACCACGACAAGAGAGGGTTCTAGATCTTTACCACGACAAGAGAGGGTTCTAGATCTTTACCACGATAAGAGAGGGTTCTAGATCTTTACCACAACATGAGAGGGTTCTAGATCTTTACCACAACACGAGAGGGTTCTAGATCTTTACCACAACACGAGAGGGTTCTAGATCTTTACCACGATAAGAGAGGGTTCTAGATCTTTACCATGACATGAGAACATGTCTATATGAGCCTGTGTCTTCCTAAAGATGTTCTGAGGGCATTTGGTCGCATCCTCATTGTCACGATGCCACCATGGTTCCAAGATAAACACAGTGTAGCACACGTAGCATCGTAGCATGGTCTATTTATACCCCCGTCTGTTTAGGGCCAGGATGCTGCTCTCCTGTTATTTCAACATGGTGGACATGTTTATTTAGAGGAGCTCAACCGCTAGCTGCACATCAACAGGAAGTAGATGACAATGCTGCGTGGCGGAGGAGGACAAAAAACCTACTTATCAGAACACACAGCTAGAATAGAAACCACCTCCGTCTGTCTGCGTGTCCAGAGGCACTCACTGTACTGTACTGTAGCTGCCGATGAGTGAGTGACCCCATGGAAGAATGAACCCCGCCCCCCCCCCCGTGCTTCCTCACAAATCCTTTTTTAGACTGTAACACAGAACAAGGAAGAGATAGTGTGAGAAATGAGTGTGTGTGTCTATCTGTGTGTAAGTGCATGTGTTTATGTGTGTGTCTGTACTTTGTCATGTGAGTGTCTGTATGTGTGTGTGTGTGTGTGTGTGTGTGTGTGTGTGTGTGTGTGTGTGTGCACGCACTTCTTCAGCTGAAGAACCACAGTCATGAGACCTCAGTCATGGGAGTCACATTTAAACACATTTGTGCAGCAAACGAAATGCAGCACAACAACCCGAACACAACATCCACTACTCTGTTCCTCCACAGACGGTTGGCATCCTCTCTGGGGGGACGGGGGGGACGGGGGGGGCGGGAGGTGTTACTGAAAGACTGAAAGAGAACAGAGTAAGGACCGGAGGCGAGGCTATGACTGATTCGATTTTGGAGGCACTGTAGTACGGAAGCCAAATCATTAAATGAGTCACCTCTTGTTCAAAGTTAGGAAATACTGTATAGATGTTCTTGAACAGCTCTGTGTCCCATCTCTATAACAATCCTGGCTGTGACACTCAGAAGTTAGAGGAGGAAGGCTACAAGTCATGAAAATGTTCTGCCAACTCCCAGGCCTGGTGGAGTAGCCCCCAGCCCAGCCAGAGTATCCCATGTATGGGGGTCTCAGTATTGCACCCCCTGAGGGGGGGTGGGGGTGACGGTTCTGACCCAGGGGTCAGCATACACAAAGTGGCCCTTCAGAGTGGCAACTTTGATTTCCACTCAAAGGGGGCATGAGTCAATGTGTGGCAACCCCCTAAGAGACAAAAGACCACTTCAGCTCTCTGATATCGCATAATTCATATCTTCATTAGCAACTGCCGGTGATGTCACTGCGTGGCGATGTAGAAGAGCTGCTGTTCATCAAACAGACAGACAGACAGACGGACTGAGACAGACAGGCAGACAGAAAGAAAGATTGACAGAAAGACAGGCAGGCAAATAGACACAGGCAGGCAGACAGACAGACAGACAGACAGAGACAGACAAGACAACAGACAGACTGTTGTGGTCATTTTAGCGATGTTGTTCGCCCTTGTTTTGGTGGAAGGCCTAGAGTCAGTACCGACAAGATAGACAGATAGGCCTGTGTGATGTGGAGCGCCCCAGGAGCCCCTATGGACAGCAGGCAGCAGAAGACTGGAGGCTTTGTCCGTCTGTCCGTGTGGCAGAGCGGAGGGTATTTATAGTCGTGTGTGTGTGTGTGGCGTGTGCACGGACACGACGGGGAGAGGGGTCCTAATCCTAACCCTCTCTGGCTTCTCAGCTGTATCCCCCAATCAAAACACAGCTCTCTCTCAGACTTCAAATTGGATTTCACCTACAGTACTTGTGACTGTCAATAGCCTTAGCATGGAATTCTCTGTCAGTAGTTTTGGAGCGCATTAGTTTTTGCATATCTCATCCATTCTTGCAGTAGGCCTATTCAGTTGCAGAATAGATCATATGAGGTTTACAAATCCACTTACGTATGACACAAGTGTTTATCTAAAGCCTTCATCCTGGGACCAACCTTTTGTCCATTTTGGACAAAAAATTGACAAAAGTTCAACTCAACTCATCTCTGCTCTATTTGATCCGATTGTTGTGTTATTGTTTCATGCATAGCATATGTATTGATGTGTCCCAAGCGAGGGTGTGTGTGTGTGTGTGTGTGTGTGTGAGTGTGTGTGTACTTCTTTCAGTCCTGTGCTCAGTGTGACACACCATGAAGAGCTTTGGATCAAACTATTTTCATTTGGAACAAATCCTCACAAGGATAACATGGAATCACTTACTTATCATCATGGGACTTATAGAAAGAGTCCGTGATTGTTTGCCTATTAATCCTTCCCATATGTTAATGAATGGACCTCTCAAGGTTGTCCAAACACGAAAAAACAATGAGCTTTTCAGTTCAGACCTGGTAATAAATTATAGAGCAGACAAGACCAACGTTATGAAAGTCTCTGATGAGTAATATACCTAAAAAAAAAACACAAAGCCTTCTACCCAACATCCTCCCACAGGTAGGGAAGTACTGACTTTCCAGTTTCAAGCTTCCAGAATTGTTGTGTTGATTCATTGGGCTTTAAATTGGTGAACAGAGGAAACAGAGGACATTGTGTAGAAACTGAGTCTGGTGATCTCTGAACTGGGTCAAAAGACGAAGTGCTAAGAAACGCCTGTGGTACTGTAGCTGGACAACACAGGGAATGCACTGTAGCTAAAACATGCCAGGGCGCATTAACACGCCAGAGCACATTAGATATGCAGCATGTAGGTCAGCGCAGGGAGCAATGCGTGTCTTTGTGCTTCAGCTGGGGTATTTTGTCAATGAGGAATTATGGGTTTAGGAATAATTCATTTAAGGGATTAGTGTAACAACCCAGACACACACACACACACACACACACACACACACACACACACAAACACAGACACAGACACAGACACAGACACAGACACAGACACAGACACAGACACAGACACAGACACAGACACACACGCACAACCTCAGAATAACAACAGCACACATGTCTAATGGGTGTTTTTTCCTGGTGTTTGTCTATCAGCCGGACAGCAGGACTGACTTCCCGGATGGAGGGTGAGGTAGTTTTACTCCTCCAGACCTAAACAGTCATCACACCGGCCTGGCCTTCAACCAGCCAGGGAGGGAGAGAGGAGGAGAGAGGGGGAGAGGAAGAGGAAGACTAGGGGACAGTGCTGGAGGTCAAGGACCAGGACAATGATGTAGACTATGGGGGGAGAGGTGGACAGGATGCATGGTCATTACCCAGCTCTCTGTTCTGTTCACTCCTCAACAATCTTCACTACTCTATTCAAATATCAGACATTCCATTCTAGGGCCATACATAACAAAATATGTATGGGAGACATTAACATAAATAATTCAATTCCAGGCAAAATTGGGTCAAATACATGAATGTATAAGTAATGTAATGTAGATTCCATGTTGAAGTCAATATTTAAAAATGCTATATTTTTTCTAAATATATTATATAATATACTGTATATATATATATATATATATATATATATATATATATATTTGAATAGGCACAATCCCTAATTTGTTTTATAGTCATTTTTTTAAAACAACACAACATCTTATCACTGACCCATTTAAAAGAATGTTAAGTATGACAGTATTTCATTTCTCCCTCCACTCTGTCTACTGAGTTCCAGATTGCGATGGAGAGACAGAGGCTGGGGCAACAGAGACAGAGGCTGGGGCAACAGAGCGGGCATTCACATCCTCCAGCAGACTTTCCTACTGGGGCAGTGGATTAGCGTCAGATTGCATCACCACCCCTGAAACATGTTCAATCCTTGTTCAATACCCACTGACTGCGCCAACATAAATGCAACGGGCGAACTTTCGTATTATTCATAACTGAATAATCAAGATCGCATCTATCCATTCATGAACACAGTTTGAAAGAACTGTCACTCTAAAAGTGAGCTCGTAAAGTCTTGACCAAATAACTTTCTCTCACTCAATGCCTATGGAAAATTCATGCAATAAGTCTAGCAAAGAGAAGCAGATACTTACAGTTGTCACTACCGGTTTCCATCTCTTTGTTGTTTTTAAATCCGATGTTTATTCCCAGTGATAAATGGATTGATTTCGCCCAGATCCGCGCTGCAGTTCACGACGTGGCCCCATGTGTGGCGTAGTCCCAGTGACATACACAGAAATGACTCAGTCACAACCGCTGGTCACAGCCGCGGGTTTGCCTCATCCACATGCGCTCACAGGGTCCTAGCGCTAGTATCAGTATATTATACTTCATATCATATCTACGTATCTTCATTATTACTTTTCGCAGTGTTTCCTTACCTTTTTTGGCTGGTGGTGACCCCACTTTGACGTCTCAAAACGAGTGACCCCAGACAGTAAAAATACAGATTTTTTGGGGGTGCTAAAATTAAGTAAGTATGTAGGCTACTGTATTGTGGATGGCAGTGAGGATTTTATTTTCCCAGTGCAGGATATGTACAGATGAGCTTGTATTTACAAGGCTGCAAATTAATGCTGAACAAACAATGACTCAAATTAAACAATGAGTAATGAAAATGAGAGCTCAGTTCCTGTAGCATATGGCTAAACTGGCCACCTCCCTACTGAGTGTACTACTAAGAAACCCTTTTCTATTAATTAAGGGGGGTCACACGTTATGGCTCTATCCACGACATGTATATGTATTTATGTATTATGATTATGGTGTCTCTTAACGTTTTTACGCGCAGATCATTTATACCATTTCAATTGCAGCTGGCAATATCAAAGTCTCAACCTTTGCAACAAGATAGCTCACCTCAAAAGATGCTTTCAAGCTCGCTCACTGACAGTCATTGCCTTTCTGTGAAGTACACTCGCTGCTTATTCAGCTCGACATATTTCTTTTCAAATAAAGATTTTGGTTCGTCAAGTACATACAGTACATATACTTTATGTGTTGTCTCAAAATGTCTTTTGAGCTTGTTGGGTTTCATGCTCTCGGTAGGTTTGCCACCTTCTGTGTGGGGAAATAAGGGATGCCCCCCAAGCTCCCTGGTACTCTGGTACCAGACCGCTCTGAGTGAGAAGGATAAACAACTCTATTCTCTCCGCCAGCTCCTAGACAACCACCAGCTAAACCAGCAGAGAATCATCAGGGCCCTGGAGGATAAGTGGGAGAAGGAGAGAGAAGGTCTAGAGAAGGGGAGGAGAGATTCTGTCGAGTGAAACAAACAGAAAGATGACCTCATTCTTTCTCTTGGGCTCAAAATTGAGTCCTTTGAGAAGGCGGCTAAAGCTGTCAAAGGGAGAGAGAAGAAATGGGTGGAAGAAAAGGAACGCGGAATGGAAAGGAGGGTGAGAGACGTGGAGGTGAGGGAGATCATGTGCAGGGTCAAAGAGGTAGAGAAGCAACTCAACCATCTCCTTCAGACTGTGGAGAGGTCTAAGACAAAACAGGACAAAATGGCCGAAGCCCACACAGGCCTCCAGAACATCTGTGCCTCACAGGAGAAGACCTGGAGAGAAGAGAGGGAGGAGAGGGAGGAGATGGAGAAGCGGTTCAGAGAGGCAGAGAGGCAGAGCAGAGCGAGATGGAGGGGAGAAATAAGAAGACCACCCTCCAACAAACCATGGAGTCTCTACAAGCCCAAATGGATGACATGTCCAAGGCCCACAAGGACCTCCAAACCCTCTCCGCTGCTCAGCAGGAGGAATGGAGAAAGGAGAGAGTTTGAGCGTAGGATCCGAGAGGCAGAGAATAAAGGTATGACAGAGGTCTACGGTCTCCGCCAGGCACCGACATGATTAATAAACACCATGACAGATGGATTTTAACTCATTGCTTTAGTTAGAAGCTTTCTATCTTTCCTGGGAAGAAAGTCCAGCACAATATAGCCTAAGTCCTAAGCTCTGCAGGGTCATTCTATCTCTCTTGTAACCGAGAGGTCAATTGTCAGGAAGCAACTGCATACAAGACTGCGACTGTGTTACAAACCAGTTATGCAAAGAAAACAGGACACAATTGAACACATGTAAACTGCATTTATTGAAATAAAATATGTACATAATTTGCGGAGTAGTAGCCTACTCCTGACGGTCAAGTATATCATATGCTGATTGCTTTACACAGTAACAAAATGAAAAGAACAATTGTAATCTTGGAAATTCTTCCAGAGCTTTAATAATGAATGTAAACCACTTAAAGATGAGTTTGTGAATTCTGAGTAGTGAATTTGTATGTACATTATGTACATTATTGTTAGTATTGTAACTGATGAGTAAACATGCATGCACGCACGCACGTGCGCGCACACACACACACACACACACACACACACACACACACACACACACATCAATAATTACTAAGATGGCAGTCATAGTTATACTAAAGGACTGCTAGTCAGTATGACTAATATCACAGTCTGTTAAAGGCAGTGCATACACTCACAACCAAAACTATCCACTGTGTATTTCACCAGGCAAACAACCTCATAACAGACATTTAAATACAACTGAAAGAAAAAGGACACCAAAAGAGTTACACTGTGTCCATAAATGATCAATTGTATTGTTCAGTGTCATTTCATCAATTGTAGTGGTTTCATTATAATTTATTCATTGAATGGCATTCCATCAATTCCAAACTCCACCTCGACATTCTCAATATTCCCTCAGCTGAATTCCCAGTTTCTGACATGACCTCAATCCCCTCCCTACTAATCGCTCTCTGATCACGTTCTTCTGGTTCAACTCCACTACATGCCTCTGGACATAGATCCCTTCTGTCCATCCACCCTTCCTTCCTCGCTAGGTACATCCAATCCCTTTTCATTCAGACAGATTTCCATCTAATTCATTACATCAATCACTATTCTGTGATACTGTACTGTGCAGGGCCACAGTCAAGCTCCAATCATAAAATAATATTTGATTACTGTAAGATTAGCAACATAATGTTCAATTTATCCTTTGGTTCAATTGAAAATAAAAACAAATACTTAAAAGATAAATAAATAAATAAAACAAATAAGATAAAATTAACAAAACATCTGTTAAGCATCTTTAACATCTGTCCTAGCCCTATCTATGGCTCTGCTCAGTATCCCCATGACAACCACTTGCACAGAAATACATGGATCCAAATCTTTCTATCTGCACATACTGTATGCATTATTGTGTTCTGACACTTGGGAAATACAGTATTTCTGCAAGCAAATAAAAAAACAAAGCAACAAAAACAAAACACGTTTTCCTAAAACAATAATATTACTTTGGTTTGCAGTGCACGTACAAAGGCCTACAACACTTTATTAATTCGATTTTTTGATTTAATCACACACAGATAAGAAAAAGGCTGGGTTTGAAACTCTACATCAGAGTGAAGAAAGCAACAGCAGGATTCATCTAGTACCACATTGTGTTAGTGAGCAGCTGGGGTTCTCTTTACTGTCATCATCATAAGGCAGAGCTCAGAGCTCTCCAACCAAGACAGGGCATGTTCAAAAGCAGGGGAGGCTGGTGGAGGCAGAAATCGGAGGGCGGGTTCATTATAATGTATGGAATAGAATGAGGAATGGTATCAACCACATGTGCTGTATACCATTCCTCATTCCATTCCTTGTATTACAGTGAACCTCCGATTTCTACCTCCACCAGCCTCGCCTGTTCAAAAGCTGCAACAGCCTCATGAGTCAGTCATAAACTACAGTTCAACTCATAATCAAACAAACACATAATACTAGGGATGGGAATTGATAAGATGTTATTGACACCGATAGCATTATAGATTCTGCTTATTGATTCGATTCTTTATCGATTCCCTTATCGATTCCTGATCAATTTTCTGTGTGGAAAAAAAGTAGGCCTACGCAGGTCTTCAGCGTTAACACAACTGTTTTATTATCTCAAGTCTCTGAACACAGTGTGTATCAGGGGTCACCAATTACATTTGACTGACAAGTACGCATTTATCTTGTCAACTTTCAGTAACGCTAAACCTGTGGGCCACACAACCTCCAGCACTCTTATGGTGTGACAGGTTGAAATGTGTTCAGATTAATATTTGAGTTACATTGACAGCCTACCAATATTCCTAACGAGTTACGGAAATACCGTAATACAGTAAACAAGAAATATGGTCAATCAGTTATGGGAATATTAATTGAATTGATGTTTGCTCTTTTGTCCTCCAAGTTTGCAGCTTTAATCCACTGGTAGGGGGAGGAGGACGGCTGTGTACTCTCCATTGTCCCTCCAGACGCCACATCGCCTCATCTCATCTCATAAATGTTTCTCTTTAACAATAGGAAACAGCTGTTTTAACACCTTTGTAACACCTACTCTAGAAAAGCATGTAGGTTAATTGAATTGTTCCTGTGTAGATATGTTGCAGGTATTATAATTTGCTGCACATTATAATTTTACTGCACTCATGCATAGCGTGTTAAAAACATGGCATTCCTGTAATTTTATCCCATGTTGCGTCGAAAGATGTTTTAGCATATTGCTGGTGTTTCCACCCTTACTTGAAATGATCATTTTACAGATACAAGTAGCATTGTTATAATTTTTCTTTGTGAAATTAAGCCATGCTTTGGACCGCTTTTCCCTAGACTCCGCCATTATGACTTCTTGTTGCAAGTTTCAGAGTTTGACCTTGTCACGAGGCAACGGGCAACTGTCAGTGCATGTGTAAAACGTGCCAGCATCGATAAGAGAACCGATAACCTCGGATGTTATTGATACTGATGCATCGAAAAATGTGGTACCGGTTCTCAACTGGAACCGGTTCTCAATTCCCATCCCTACATAATACTGAGAGCGTAGGCCGACGCTGCTACAGAACTCGCCTGTTGTAATAAATCTAAATTCTGCAGGTTTAGAGAGGATACATACCACACGCACACGCACACGCACACACACACACACACACACACACACACACACACACACACACACACACACACACACAGTCAGGACTCTGAAGAGAGAGTCACACGTCAGCCCTCTCTCCTGTGGGAGCTGAGCTCTGTGCTGGAGGATGGACTCAGGGCACGCTGGAAAGGGCTTCTCTGGCTAACAGAACAGAGCGTCTCTTGGTTCTACTGTTGTGTTCTGTGCAGTCTCTCTGTGACTCATAAACATGTAGAGACTGTATATATATGGCTCTGTCTCTGTTTGGAGGAGGGAGGTTCTGCTGTGTCTCTGGCCCAGAGTGTGTGTCTGAGCGGGGCCTCGCACGTCGTTAAGCCCAGGCTGGTGGTGGTGGTGGTGGTTTAGTACCCTGAGCTTCTGGCCGTTTTTTTCAGAACAGCCTGACCCGTTTCTTCAGCTCGTTCCTCTTCCACAGTGCCAGGCGGTCGAAGTCGGCCATCGTCATCCCGAACACCCGGTAGAAGTCCTCAGGGGAGAGGTGGCGCTGCCAGGAAGAGGCAAACACGTGTTGATATCATATCCTATGTCGTGTCAAATATTATCCTCATATAACGTGTAATAACATACTCAACAATATATGTATATGTTATGTATACCAGGGGAGGCTGGTGGAAGTAGAAATCGGAGGACTCGGTTATAAATAGAATAAACGGGGCGCTTAGGTGGCGTAGCGGGTTAAGCGTTGACCATGTAACCGCAGGGTCCCCGGTTCGAGGCCGGGGACATATCCTGCATGTCATCCCTCCTCTCTCTCTCACCCATCCTTCCTGTCTAAATCTCTACTGTAACTGTCAATAAAAAAAAAATATGAGTGGGACTACCCTACTCAGAAAAAATTACTTAAAAAAAAAAAAAAAATAGAATAAACAAAAATAGATCAAAATACAGCAAACATGTGTTTGATACCATTCTTAATTCCACTCCATGCATTATAATGAGCCCGTCCTCAGATTTCTGCCTCCACTGGTGTTTGTTATGTATATGTTACGGTACATGTGGGAATACGGTACATGTGGGAAAAATAGGGTTAGGGTTAGGTGCTACGTCGACTTAGTACATGCTGGCATGTCTAACCCTAACCCTACCCCTAACCCTAACCTTAACCGTAGCACCCTAGCACCTAACCCTAACCCTATTTTTCCCACATGTACCGTATTCCCACATGTACCGTAACATATACATATTATCATCATTTTATCATAACAACGACCACAGAAGCAGCAGAATCATTCACTCCATATTGTGGGACATTTCGATGGCTTCCATGTCGACCGACTCACCTCTAATCTGGCTCTGTCCACGTCACTGGGGAGCGGGTTGCGCCCCCTGATGGTGACCATCAGCACGTTGTAAGGATAGATCTGACGACGCAGAGACAGGAGGCACAGAGAAACATACTACATGTTTACCATCTCACACTAGGATAGTGTAGTATGTTAGTGTAGTATGTTAGTGTAGTATGTTAGTGTAGTATGCTAGTGTAGTATGTTAGTGTAGTATGTTAGTGTAGTATGCTAGTGTATTATGTTAGTGTAGTATGCTAGTGTAGTATGCTAGTGTAACGTGCTGTTTAGAGGGTTCGATGAGTGACAACATATCGATGGAGTTTACATATTTAACATTTAGCAGACGCCTTTATCCAAAGCGACTTAAGACAAATACATTACTCAATCATCAATACATCAGTCATCATAATAACATTTTTAAAAATCGATGCTAGGATCAGGGGCCATTGGCAGTCAATGTTAAGATAACTTTTAATTTTATTTCGTTTTTATTATTATTTACTACTTCACTACAGAGTGGCCAACCGTGATGTTTTGACACCACCCAGTCCACTTCCCTGCGTACCACTCCTTGTTCCCCGCTTTCTGCCATTAGCCTTGTTTGAAAGCCTTGAGGGAAAAGGGTTCGCGGTTGTTGTGGGAGGGCTTTTGCAGGGTCATTTTGCAGAATTAAGACTTCAAGGATGGGACAGCATACAGCAGCGCCAGAACGTGACGTCCAACACCATGTCAACCAGTTCACAGTTTGACAGGCAGGTATATGAAGCATCTTCACAGGCATTAGTAATCTTGATGATGGATGATTAATCTGACACTAGTGTTGATAATTCAACATAGCCTGAGACTTATGCTACGATGCCCAACCCATTTGTTTTGGCTCACAGAAAGTGCACCAAATGTTTGGCTTGGTCAAACATGAACCTCTATTTCCTCTGATGACAGTTAGATTGACAAGAGTCGTAATTCCTGGTTTGTCTCTCTCTGTGGGACTTTGAACCACTTCCTGTCCAACGATGTCACATCCAGGTGAGAGGACCTGGGGTTAACCTGTCTCCTGAGATGTGAAGAGGAGGGGGATCTTATCTCTGGGCATGCAATCTGGGTCACTTCCTCCAGGTCCGGCAGCAGGAAGTGTCCCCTGACTCAGGGTGGACACACGGCAGCCCTGACTTCCTCTCTGACACACAGCACATGTCACTGGCCAGGGTGGAGGCCTCGTCAAGGCCCTGTCTCTGTTTAGATGTACTGTATGAGTACTGTATGTACTGTATGATGTGTACCGTCTTGATGTATGTCTGCTAACAGCGTTCTGCTAACAGCTATCTTACCTTTGGTTTAGTGATAACGAGTTTGGAATTCTCCATGGAATCTTACCTTGTATTCTGCAGATAGACAGAGAGAGAGAGAGAGAGAGATAGAGAGAGAGAGCAGGAAGAAGAGCAGATGAGCAAATCAATTTGTTTTAAATAGATAAATATATACTATTTCCTAGTTTTCAAATTTCAAGTTTCAAGTTATATTGTTACTTCACATTACACATTAGAGCCACTCTAAGGCTTCAGTTCCTGGCAGCACAAGACTATAAGGCAATAGGCAAGATAAGTCAAGATAAAATAACATCGCGATAGTACAAGACATAAGTGAGACAATTGGACAAGTGACAAGTTGTGGGAGACAATAAGACAAATAAGACAGGATACAATTAGCAGTACAAATAGTGAAATAAAATAGTACAAGTAGAATGTCATGAGTATTGCCCTCAGTGGCAGTGGGTGTAAGAGGTAGTAGAGTAAAGTGACTGTGTGCTTAAGGTTAGGTAGTCCGTATACATGTGGTGTGCTTGGGGATAATAGTCAATTGTCTACAGTAGGCTTATTTATGAGCCTGGTCGCCTTGCGTTAGCCTCTGAGTTTTGGCCCTGAGGCTCTGGAAGAGGCTTCGTCTGTTGGACGGCATCAGTTCGAACAGACTGTGGTTGGGGTGGCTGGGATCTTTGATGATCCTCCAGGCTTTGCTGTCACACCATTTGTAGTATATATCCTGGATGGAGGGAATCTCACATCCACTGATTCACTGCGCTCGGCTATCCGCACCACCCTCTGTAGCGCTTTGCGGTTGAGGGCAGTGCAGTACAGTAGTTATGATATTGGAAGGTAAACACATGAATGCTCACCTCTGAGCCCATAGTTGACTGCATTGCTGCTGTCGTACTGGAAGTAATCTGCACTCTGGGGCTGTAAAAGACAGACAACAACAATACTTAGTCGTGAAGTTTGGTGGTACCAGAGGTGGTAAAGGAATAGGGACACAGTTATACAGCAACTCAATGTCAGGTATTACTTTACATCTACACCAAATCCCAGTTCCCCAAAACATGCCTCCTGCCCATCCACCTCCCCACCCTCCCAGCCTCCCCACCCTACCAACCCTTACCCCCGCTGAACCTTCACTTGCTCCCAACCCTTCCCCCCCTTCCCCCCTCACTCCCTCCCAACCCTTCACCGCCTCCCATCACTCCCTCCCTCCCACCCCTCCCTCCCCTCATCCGCTCTCAACCCTCCCCAACCAACCCACCCTCCCACAGCTTCCCCCTCCCACCCTCCCACCACTCGCCCCTGGGGCCCTTACCCTGTGCAGTCCGTTCCTGCCGTACCCAGGCAGCGAGGCAGACTTGGAGATGTAGGAGTCTGGAGGAGAGTAAACACAAGCATGTAGATCAACCTCTGAGCTGGGAGACATCCACTCCCACACACTGGGTCCCAGCACGGTACACACCCCCACACTGGGTCCCAGCAGGGCTTAATGGGAGGACACCCAGCCAGGGGTGAGGAAGTGTTCCATCAGAGAACACCCGCAAAGCTATATTTGAACCAGCAGGGGGCGCTGAGTGCAAACATAATGGAGCAGCCCTGTCATTCTCTTTTTTATGGGTTTGAAGGCAATTACACTACATCACAGTGGAATGTCACATCCTGGACAAAAAGCCAGTATGCAGCAGAATATGACTGGCATGTCTAAAACTGCATTGGTTTCGATCAAAAAAGAGAAAGAAAATAAATTCGAATAGAACAATGACAGATAAGTGAAAAGCTTGAGCTCATCCTGCCCCCTAGTACACCCACTGATGTAACCGTGTCCCCTTGTGATGACCTCAGACATCAAAACACTGAGTCACTCACCACTGTCAGTACTGTAGTGAGATCTGGCAGCTAGACGAGAGAGAGAGAGAGAGAGAGAGAGAGAGAGAGAGAGAGAGAGAGAGAGAGAGAGAGAGAGAGATATCACAGTTATAATAGGATACAGCGTCTGTCTGAAGTGCATGGTTAAGTGGTCTCATCTGGTTTTACAGCCCTCATTATGGTCTCTGTCTCTGGCCTGCACATCTCCCCCCCGATAGCATCTGATAGACTCCATGGTCACCAAACACAGAGCGGCTAGTGTTCTGAAGTTTTAATCTTAATGTTAATTCTACTGTGTACCCTCAATGCTACTGTGTAGCCTCAATTCTACTGTGTACCCTCAAAGCTTCTGTGCAGCTCAAATGCTACAACTTAAGGACACAGGGTTGAAGTGGGAGGAAAGCGTCCATCCATACGGAAACTAAACCACAATGACTCAACACTCCATTTCCAGTATGTTCTGAACAGGGAGTCACATGTGCAACAGCTCAAGCGAATCAATGTATATACCAAGAACACGTGAGCTAGGAATACAGAACTGGAAAAAAACAACTCTTTGATTCCCCAGCTGGTGTCTCTACCTACACTATGTACCGTATTCAATAGTTAAACACCCAGATCAATGTAGAATTTAAAGAGTGTCAGTGAATTGAACAAGCTGCATCTATCTGGCTGGCTGGCTCTATCCTCGCTCTCCCCCAAAGAGAATGTGTAAGGGTAAAATTCATTAAACATGGCAGCTTTTATCTTTCATAAATAAAACAAGAGAGGGGGTGGGGGAGGGAGGGCTGGAGTAGGGGATGTCAGGGGGAGGAACAGAGGGACAGGTGCATACTGTATAACACACACACACACACACACACTCTCTCTTTCTCACTCTCTCTCTCTCTCTCTCTCACTCTCTCTCTCGCCCTCTCTCTCTCATGCTCTGTCTCGCAAGCTAACAAGCACTTAATGTGATGAGTAAGGGGAGGGGGGAGAGGTCAGGATCGATGGGGCCACAGCACAGCGTGTATATA
>NC_137689.1:17235479-17240479 GCF_963989245.1 Nansenia antarctica
GTACAAATGAGTTTATAAAATGTTTGACATCATACTGTAGGAGTCCTGTCCCACGTACTGGAGAGCACCTCAGCTTCCCACATGTCAGCCTTTGACAAACGACCCACCCACACTAAAATGATCCATCTAGCCATAATCTATCTCTCTGCACTGCGTTTTTGGGGGGACTCCAACAGGAGAGGACTGCATTGCAAATCACCAGATATATCACCATAATAACTATACACAGTATAATGCCCATCCTTGGACAGCAGTATTGATGGGCTGGAGAGGCTGCATGTCCTGGTGGGACATGGGACATCAGCGATCTACAGGTTACACATAGATGGTTCAAACCCAGTCAATCACACTAGTTAATTATTAGCATGCATGTATTGTCGACTTCTGATAAATGCAATGGTTTGGGCACTGTCATAACAGTGTGTACTACACCCGGGAATGAAATGCTATTATCTGGATGAATCAATAAAAAACAATGTAAAATCATGTAACATTGGGACAAGAGAACGACATTGCACTTAAGTAGAGTTTGCACTTAGCCAAACGTGCACTTATCAGGAGTCGATTAGATACTGTGAGCTCTCTATAAAGCTGAGATGTACAACGTCTGTGCTATGGTGATATCTGTGATTATCCAACCATTATAGAAGCTTACAGGGACAGTTCACTTTTTGACAGCTTCCAGTCAGACGGTTCCTTACCCTGAAAGTAGTCCATGGGCCAGGAGAATCTGTGATCCATGGCTCAGAGTTGTTTAAGTAGTCAGCAGTACATTGGATCACAGTTTCTCCTGGCCCATAGACTACTTAAGCATTGGACTAGAAGGTGTAAAAAAAGTCAACCATCCCTTTAACAACGTAGTATGTGAATCATGCTTGCTATCAGGGTCCAACCACAGCCACATATACATTTACTGTATATTTCTATGGCTATGGGTCGAACCAACTGATGGTGGTTACAGTGTTGTTGTTGTTGTTGTCGTTGTTGGACTAAACCACTAGTTCTACCCCTGTCATGAGAGGCTGACACATCCAGCTGTGCTTTTGTTGAGAGACGCCAAATACACACATCAATCAGAACTCAAACACAGCACAGCTTGACAGTGACTCCACACACAGACACAGCCCTAAGCATCACCACACATATACCATTTCTCTTATAGATGGGAGGCTTCCTGTAGATGTTGGGCTCGCCTGTGGCTGAAACCAAAGAAAGATCAGATGAACAGAGAACAGGGGGGGAGAGGGAGGGAGTGAGGGAAGAGGAGGAGAGGAGAAGAGGGAGTGAGGGTAGATGTGGACAGGAGGAGAGGGAAGAGAGAATAGGGGAGCGGGAGGGTGAGGAGGAGGAGAGGAAAAGAGGGAAGTGAGAGTGAGGGAGTGAGGGTAGAGGGGGAGAGGGGGGGAGGGAATAGAGATACAGAGGAGAGAGGGAGGGAGTGAGGCTAGAAGAGGAGAGGCAGGGAGAGCAGGAGAGGAGGAGAGGGAATAGAGATACTGATCAACACGGAGGAAAACAACAATGTCGGGGGACGTGCATCCCTTCTCTGACAACATGTGTTGTAAGGGTTTAAAATGTAATGTAAGTGTGAAATAAATAAACAGCGTTCTGTTGATGCAGATCAGTTGAACAAATGTGTTGGACTCCTCCTTGCCTGCGTCCAGAGGAGAGCGGTGAACACCACACACACAGTGACCTCATAGTGTCCCTTGAACTGCCTCTCAACCCTGAGCCATGCGTCTCTTATACACCCCGCACTCCTTCTCTATGGCAATCTGCTGACTCAGACAACCGAGGCTGTGTGATATGTATTTACTACACACCCACACCCACACACACACACACACACCCACCCACACACACACACACACACACACACACACACACACACACACAAACACACAGCTCAGCTGTAAAATTAGCAAGTGTCAACTTTCGACACATCATATAGCATCAACGGGGATAGCGTGATATAAAACGGACATCATCAATAAAACAGATGAGGGTGTAATGGCTGCTGCTGCGCATCAGGGGAGGCTGGTAGAGGAAGACATCAGAGGACGGGCTCATTGGAATGCATTCCAATGAGCCCATCCTTTAGATTTCTACCTCCACCATCCTCTTCTGCTGTGCATATAAACAGCCCAATTATGTACCATGTCAACAGCTGGGAGACTATTGTCACTGCAGAGGGTCATTACAACATAACCTCCATAGAAGCAGCACAGAACAGGAGGAGGAGGAGGAGGAGGATGAGGAAGAGCTATGGAGCATCTGACAGAAGGAAGCATTAAGGTCCTAAATTCAGTCATGAAGTCTGAATAACGTCTATGATGGATGAAGGAAGGACGTGCTATTGTAAAAGGGGTAGGCAGTGCACACAGATGTGGGACCACAAACAAACATACAATACAATTATGGGATGTGGTTAGTATGGTGTAAATTGTCTCCACAGACAGTAGTGGCTTTTTAAAATACAGCTCAAGGGCAGCATTTCATTCCAGTGAGTCGCTCCCTCCTTGCCTGCCCTTGTTCACATCTGCTTAACATCTACTGTTTTTATTTATTTATTTAAAATGTATGGTTCAAGATTGTAATCGTTTGGTAGCCGAGAATGCATTGCAGTCTACAGTATTATATTGTTAAATGACTAAAGAGTACATTATTGTATGATTTTACTGCAACAATTGCAGCTACAGTGCACTTGATTTAAGTTGCTTTGGATAAAGGCGTCTGCTAAATGTCTAAAATATGAATGTAATGTCACGCTTGGCGGCCATATTGTTCAATGTAGTCCCGTATTATTAGTGTTGGAGCTCGGCAGCCAGAAAAATAGATGTTTTATTATTTCTATGCAGGAACTGTAACATTTTATCAGCAGGTGCCACAATGTGGACAACCTACAGACCCGGAAAAAAGTTGTGTTCAAACAGGTAAGAGGACTTGTCAGCATCACAGTGTCAGAGTCTGTGACCACAGGAAGAGAAGAGTGAACGATATGACGGGAGCCCTGGGGGCCCCACCTACCCTACCAGAGCTGTGGAAGGAGGGAGGAAAGGAGGGCAGAAAGCAGGGAACAACTCTCTGGAATGAAATGCATCCCAAGCATCTGGGAGACAACAGTGAGACAGGTGAGAACAAGAGGATGTAGGGGGGGGGGGGGGGGGGGGGGGGGGGTGTATGTGGGGTGTGGGGTGACAGGAGAACCAGAGGCCTACCTGGAACATGGAAATGCTTGGGGGCTTGGTAGGCGGTGGGCGTGGTAGGCCTGCCGTCAAGCTGACTGTAATAGGGTGAGCTCCTGCCACTCTCAGTGCCTGCAGTCAGCCCAACCAATCACAGTGACACAAACCAGATCATGAGCCAAGGCTTGACCCGCCCCCCTAGGCCTCCCTCCCTCCCTCCCTCTCTCCCCACAGCCAAAGCTCAGCCCATGCTCATATAGAAACAGACAGTCAGGGATAGTGTATATTTAGTGTGTTTGACTAAAAGTACACTATGCCTGTTTTTATGAAGTGGGAACAACACTAGCTGCCAAATGTGCCACAATCATATTGTACTACTAACATTTATTACTCTTTTAAAACAAATGTACATTACCATTAGAGAGGTTGCAAATGAACACATAACTCTCCTTGAGGAATGACTAATCATCTTTGTAGATATCGAAGCGAGGTAACACCTGCTGCTTCAGTGCACGTGTTGGTCAGAGCAGGGACTAAAGAGGGTTAAACACCCTGCTATCAGACCCTGCCCTGCGTCCACACACACGTGGACATGGATGTTGTAGCGTGACAGAATGGAGGGTAGACCAATCCCCCATAGTATACCACACCACCACCATCATATGAGAGGGTATATGCCTACAGGACGGGTCCAGAGCAGGGGAGGCTGGCGGAGGTAGACGTCGGAGGACGGGGCTCACTGTCAATGCATGGAATGGAATGAAGAATGCTATCAAACATCCCGTCCTCCGATTTCTACCTCCACCAGCCTCCACTGTTTCCAGAGAGGGAGTCATCATATACTGTATGATAAGGTTGGGGGTGTGAGAGGGATTACGGGGGGGGAGGGGGGGAATTGTGATGTGGCAGCATGAGTGAATCCTATCCTTTGAATGTGTGTGAACCTCTAACAAGTGTCACCTAAAGAAGATGAGAAGTCGCTGAGGGAAGCGTATAGAACAGACTTCACTATAAGTCAAATGGACAAATATGGATAGGGACAAAATCCACACGTACGTGTGTTACTCCTACCTATTTACTGTGCTGTGTACAGACGTGGTGTGTGTCTGTGTGTGTGTGCGCGTGCATGTGCATGTGCGTGCACATATGTGTGTGTGTGTGTGTGTGTGTGTGTGTGAGGACTCACCAGGCCGGTGGTGCTGCTGCGGGGAGTGGGACAGCGTAGGAGACGTGCCCTGGCGGCTGTAGGTGGGCGAATCAATGAGGCCGGGGCTGGAGGAGCGCCTCAGCTGTCTCAGCTCTACACTGTCATAGATGTCCTGGTAGAGAGAACACACGGGTCACCACACAGCTCCTGCTATACTAACCTGGCACATTCTTCAAAGGCAGGAATGAAACATAACCATCAACACAGGCATCATGTCCCACATACTACATCCCCCCTGTTCAGCTATCTCCTACCTCCTATGACCTTTTCACCTCTGCCTTCCCTCTACCCCTCTGTACAGTTTCTCTACTGTGAAAAATAAATCGAAATCAATCTTAATTATTCCTTCTTCTCACATTATGACTGCCCAATGGCCCATTGCCCTAGCAAAGATGACTTTTTCTTGCTAAGACTGATGGATAGATGATTCAGTTAATGTGTTTGTCATAAGTCGCTTTGGATAAAGGGTGTCTTCTAAATGCCCAAAATGTAAATGTAAATGCTATCACCCCTCTTACTGTGCTTATCGTTGATAGGTTTACACAGAGGAGGATGGTGGAGGTAGACAGCGGAGGACAGGCTCATTGTAATGCATCGAATGGAATGAG
>NC_137689.1:17245479-17255479 GCF_963989245.1 Nansenia antarctica
CTCAGTGCATACAGTATGTAACTGATAATGATAATGACACACTCTGTATACAGCTTCAATCTCATACATCCGGTTTCCCCCAGCCAACACACACACACACACACACACACACACACACACACACACACACACACACACACACACACACACACACACACACACACACACACACACACTCTGGGGCAATGCTATACATGGGACTGAGTGGCTGAGTATCATTTTCCTCACCAGGCATTGCGGGAAGGAGGTAGAAAATGCAGCGTTTGGCTTCCAGTCAATTCAATTAAGCTTTCATGACTTTAATCTAGAGTTGATATCAAGCCTATAAATCAGGTCCAGAGGGCCATGGAGCAGGAGCTCTCAACAGGCTAGGAATCAATATTCCACCCGAATACATATGATGATCAACACCACCCATCTACCTGGACCAGGTCCATATTCCGTATGTGCTGTCGACCCGTCAAAATCTTCTCCTACACGGTCAAGCAAGGAGAGCAACTACATACTAGTCCTCCTCATATTGGATGCCTACTCAGTAACTCTGCTTTTGATTGATTCGGTTACAGCATCTTAGCGACAGTATTAAGCAATAAGGCACGACGGGCCATGCTTTATGGGGAATAAAGTCACAGCTGAGGGCCGTTGTAAGGAAGCATAGAGTAGAAAGGAAACGCACCACTTCTGAGAGTCAATCTCAGCTCAATCAGCATGTACAATACTCCAGCAGCACCTCTCCCTTAACAACATGGCACTTCTCCTTCCAGCCATGCTGTGTAATCTATCCAGGAGAAGGATTGATTCCCTGGGCTTTTGTTATGGGACTGGTAATGGAGTAGGCCTCTGAGCCCCCCCATCTCTCTCTCTCGCTCACTTACTCACTCCTCAGGGTCCCCTTTAAATGTACTCTTATAGGAGAAGACTAACCACATAACCTTGAGGATCCTGCTGCACCTGGGGCCCCACGGTGGCGCTAGCTAGAATATGCTAATGCGGGTTTTTCAATGACGCTACCGCCGCCGAGCTAATATGCTAATCTATTGTTTTACTGGTGCTACCGGGGCGGTGCTAATATACTAATGTATACATGTACTGGTTCTGTACCATGATTGAGAGGAGCATGTTAATGATGTGGAGTGGTGTGAGCCAACATTTCTGACCCCTAGGGCAAAAAAAATCATATCATGAAGCTGAGAGTAGATTGGATAGAACATGTATGATTGTAGTGGTCCTCAATGTCATTTTTCGGTTATTTTTAAGTGCACTATTGAAATGCTGTATTTCAATGCCTTGTTGAATTTGTCTGTTGTTGTCTGTCTGTCTCTATGTCTGTCTCTATGTCTGTTTCTATGTCTGTCAATCTATCAATCAATCTATGTCTAGATCGTTCACTTTAACATTCTTTACTGTGAGGCGTTGTAGCTCTACGGAACATTCACTTAAGAGCAGCCTATTCAATTACGGAGGCTACGGTCTGGCTTTGATCAATAGCGGTGGGAGACTGTTTATATCACTGTTTCAAAGTAATGGTAGCCTAAGCCCTAATGACTAGTTGTGTTAACATAGGAAGAACTCCTCATTGTTTCAATACTGAGTGAAGGGATTTTACAGTGCCTTGAGGATTTCTAGGGTTATCCCTCCAAGAACAAATGAACATTAGATGCTTACAGTATGCCATACAGTATGAGTTAATCTCCGTCGAAAGCTGAGGAGGGCCTAGAAGAGAGGTGTCGATTGCTAGATCTGGCCTTAGTGCACGCATAGTTTAGAAAGGTGCACGACTTAAACAACAGACGCAATCAACAGAAGAAAACGTTAATAAAACGTTTGTATTGGTTAATGCTGTGAAACAATGACCTATCCTCTATCAGCCAGTTATCTGACTCCTTTATCGAAAGCAACTTACGGTACAGTGAATGGTACGACACATTTTGGTCCCAGTGAGAGTTGAACCCACGACCTTAGCATTGCTAGGGCCATGAGCTACCAACTGAGCTGCAGAAGACAACACTTTGGCAACACTGTTCGCCTCACCTGTCAGGTACATCTCCTCCCCTTCCCTAAACATCATGTGACAGCGGGAACAACGGGCACAGGTGGGGTGGTAGTGCTTTCCTCCTGCCTGAGAGAGAGAGAAGGGAGGAGGGAGAGAGAAAGAGAAATCAGAACCAAAGGGAGAAAGAGGTGAGGGGGGAGAGAGAAGGGGGGATAGGGAGAGAAGGGGGGGATAGTGGAGGGAGGAGGGACAGAGACAGATGGAGGGAGAGAGAGAGGAGAGAAAAGATAAGAACACATCATTGGGAGAGGATCAGAGAACATTTCAGATGATGAGAGGTAATTTAAGGAAGGAGGAGGAAAGACACAAAAAAGGGAGAGAAAAGAGGAGAGGGGAGTATGTCAGTGATGATGGCTGGTACTCAGACACAACGCGAATAATTGGCCACTCATACCAATACAGCTCTCTTCCACAGCAATTTCATAATCACTCAGCAATTGAGTCTGTTTCAACGAGACTCTCAGTGTACCAGCTGTGCTTTTCACTGCTTTTTATACACTCCACACAGACACAGACACAGACAACGTTTTCACAACGGTCTCCGAGTTGATTGACAAGCAGGTGGCTGAACATAACATTGAGTACCTCATTACATTTTCACAAAACTATTCTCTGACATTCCTTTTAGGATGAAGTCTATGTGGGGGAGATCTCTGCCAACAGTACATGCCAGATCTTTAACAGTTTTTCTCTATCGCTTTAACACATTTTATGAAAGCATGGCTCATTTTCTCTTAACACAAATGCAAAAACTCACACACACAACTCCACAAATCTCTCAAAAGCAAACACTGTATTCAAAATAATGTTATGTCTTCTCAAAATGAAATATTGTCAACACACACCATCAAATGAATAGACACTTCTAAGAACCAATTAAACACTGACATGCTCAATGGAGAACACAATGATCAGCGGAAAACAGTACTATGATAAGATTATCAGTAGGCTTTTTGCATTTTCAGTGTTACACTACATACGTAGCCTGTTATAAACTGTTATGTGTTCATACTCAAATATAAAACACACAAATACAAGAATAGAATGTTTATTTTATTCTGAAATACTGTATACATCTCAAGCAAACACAGTCGGATTTGTAAAATGTTCTTCATACAGAACAAACAATAGAAAAACAGAAAATAAACCTGCATATACTGTAAAGAAAAAGGAAATTAGGCTGCATCATTTAGTTTCTGTCTGGCTGCAGGACCTCATCAACATCACAGACAATGTTCTCCCTATGCACCCATGTGGCGTTCATATACCTTCCAACACCAAGCTGAAAAAAAGGGTTGCGAAATGGAGAATATGGTGGCATAACTGAAAAACACGGGTGGTCGATGAACCAGTTGCGGACCAGAGCAGCCCGGTGGAAACGTACGTCGTCCCAGATGACAACAAACCTGGAATGCTCTGGGCTATCCATCTGCTCGGCTGGAGTGAGGCTATTGTGTCGTGTGTCCAGGAAAGTGATGAGAGGAGCACTATCGTAGGGGCCAAGGGTTGAATGGTGATGGAGGACGCCTTGGTGATTTATAGCTGCGCACATGGTGATGTTCCCCTCTTCGCTGGCCAAGTTGTCTCAAGTTCCGATGTTAGTGTGTAAGCGATTGAGAAAAACAGTAATTGTCTAAATGTTGAGAAAAAGCTAGCCGTACTAGCAGTACTAGCGTGTGTGCGGTCTAGCTTGAGCCTGCAGCTGCTGTACAGAGACTACACTAACCTGAAGGTACTCACTATTTCCCTCAGCTTACAGTATACCCCCCTCTCCTCCCCCGTAAGGATGAGTGTCCCACCTCATCCCTCCCTCCTCTCCTCCTCAGTAAGGTTGTCTATCCCACCTCATCCCAGTCGCCTCTCGTCTTCAGTACGGTTGTGTATCCCACCTCATCCCCCTCTCCTCTCGTCTTCAGTACGGTAGTGTATCCCACCTCATCCCCCTCTCCTCTGTTCTTCAGTAAGGTTAAGTGTGCGTCCCACCTTCAGGTGTAGCTGTTGTCAAGGCCCTCATGTTTTAGCGATGATGACAGCGCATTAAAAGGAGCGCTATTTTTAGACCCTTGACGGCACGCAGTCTGAATACATTTTGCTCTCTGCTCCGCGCTCAGCACATTCAGGAAGCCCGCATTGATTTCAACACAACCTGCGTTAATCATATGCACAGAGATTAGAACTTGAGAATCTAGCGAGCGCTGCTTGAACTATCCACTTACTTTCCTGCATACAAACGTTGGTGTTGTTATAATGGGATCATTTATTTTCCCACAGACTCCTTCGCACACAAAGTGACTCTCCTCTAGTCATTACAAAAATGACCGAAATCCCGAAATCCAAACAAGTGGTACATTGAGGATGCCAGAAAAACAAGTGATCGAAGTCACTTCTTTGTTCCGTTTCATTGGTCAGTCTGATGGGGGTGTGTGTGATCAGTGAGCCTTTCTACTTCCAGTGTGGTTCATGGTTATGGCTAGATGCTATTATGCTACCATCTGCAATTAAAGAACTGTGGCCGTATGTTTCCTGGAGGGAGTAATAGTTTGTGTTTTTATCGCACCTGGTGCTCTGCCAAAGTGCCACGTCCCTTGTGCCACCTTCTCTAGTATGACATTTAATAGTCAATGACGTGTGGAGCAACTACAGTACTGTACGGTATGTAGGCCTTCTAAAGGGTGTTTTAAGAAGGCTTCATTAAACCCTTATAGGATGGATGTCATTTAGACGTGTGACCCAAATCTGCCCTCTCTCCTCTGTCAGTTAATGAATAGGCACTCCGCACACTTAATGAATAGATACTGTGTACCGTCTTGTGAATCTCTACTTCCTGAGGGAGTCTGTTCTCAGGTTCTAAGGACAGGAAACTGGGATAACGGAGGTCTTGATGGTCAGACTCACCTCCAGCACGCGGCCGCTGATGTATCTGTTACACGTCTCACACTTGATGCCATACTGGGCGTGGTAGTCAGACTCACAGTACGGAATACCATCCCTGGAAAAAACACACACGCGTACGCAGGCAGGCAGGCAGGCACACACACACACACACACACACACACACACACACACACACACACACACACACACGCACACACGCACACACGCACACACACACATTAAGGAATACCATCCCTGGGAAACACAGACACACATACTGTCGACATATACACTATATCACTTGTCTTTTCAACATTAGCTGAAAAGACTCTGTACTGTATTCAATTGTTGTTTGTTCGTCTTTATTAAATATTAAGTGCAGCATTGACTGCCAATGGCCCCTGGCCCAAGCATAGATTATGTTTTCCTGCTATGACTGATGGATAGATGATTCACTTACTTAGACTTAATGTATTGGTAAGTCGCTTTGGATAAAAACATCTGGTAAATGCCAAAAATGTAAATGTAAATGTAAATGTATTGACATGAGGGTACCTACTGGGCTACTGCTCAGTATACACATGAGAGTACAAGGAAATCTACGTGTTTGCTGTAATACTATATATATCAGCGAAGGCTGGTGGAGGTAGAAAACAGAGGATGGGCTCATTGTAATACATGGAATGGAATGACCTCCACCAGCCTCCCACACCATTCCTCATTCCATGCATTACACTTAGCCCGTCCTCCGATGTCTACCTCCAGCAGCCTCCCCTGGCCTGTATACACACATGGTGGTACATACTTGCTGATGTACTCCCCAGTAAGCACAGTGCCACAGGTCTGACACTTAAAGCAGCTGACGTGCCACTGCTTCTCCAAGGCCAGGAGAGACTGTCCGTGTTTGATCTCATCCTTACATCCCGCGCAGTCTGGAAAGGAGGGAGGGAGGGAAGGAGGGAGGGAGAGAGAGAGGGGTGGGGGGGGGGGAGGGTACATAAACAATATTGAAACAGAGCAGCAGAGCTGTAATGGATGCTGTGTGTATGTGTGTGTGTGTGTGTGTGTGTGTGTGTGTGTGTGTGTGTGTGTGTGTGTGTGTGGAGGTGAGGGCAGCATAGCCGCAATGGCGTCTGTACTTGTAGACGTGGGGGAGGCGGAGGGAGCAGAGGGAGTTAGGCAGCGGATGATTCATGGCTGTGACGGGTCTTCGCCCTGAAAGAGGTCAGGCTTCCATTTGTTCTCATTTAGGCCCTCGCCACCGCGCCTGCCCCCCCCTTCCCCACACACACCACTCCTCTGAGACGCAGGGCTGTCAGTGAGCGATGGGGAGTCCTACTCCTCTCCAAACTCACGACATTACCATCCTTTAATGTACTCACTCAGTCACCTCTCACATTCTGATACACACCACCAAACTGTACACACATTCCCCACTCACCCCACACATTCTAGAACACAAGACACATACACACACACACACACACACACACACACACACACACCGTTTTCATCTTTTAACACAGTCTCAGGTCAACTAAGGAACTCAGGCATCCTAATTTGATGTATTGGTGTAATATTCTTCCTTTAACAATATCTACTGTACAGTATCAGGGTTTTGGGTCTTTGGGTTCTAGAAAAGCAATATATAAATCCAATGTATTATATTATATATTATATTATTAGATAATATATATTATTAATAATAACTCAGAGGACAACAAAACCAAAGAACTCTCTGTTCTGTTAGATGTTTTGGAACTTCAACAACATGTGAACCTCCCTACTCATAATCAAGGTCACACTCTGGACCTTATCATCACCAAAGGCCTAGATATTTAAAATGTTGTTGTAACTGATATTGCCCTATCTGACCATTGTTGCATATTCTTTGACGTACTGTATCTATCTTCCCGGTTATTCAAACTATGTCTAAGACTATTTCCAAATGATATATGAAAACACCAATGTACTGTTCACACAGGCCTTTTCCTTAGCCCTCCCCAAAACTTCTATTTCAACCTCAGTAAATGACCTCCTACAGGATTTCAACTTAGAAATCACAAAAACCATTGATGATATTGCACCCATTAGATCCAGATGCATCTCTGGTAAGCAAAAAGCTCCCTGGAGAACTGCCCCATCTGTAAAGACCCAAAAAAGAGACTGTCGTAAAGCAGAGGGCAGATGGAGAAAAACAAACCTTCAAGTCCTCTATGATATCTATAAAGAGAATCTTCAAAACTATAACTTAGAAATAAGAAGCGCCAGACAATCATTTTTCTCTAAGATCATAAACAATAATATCAATAATGCCTGCATCATTTTCAGAACGTTTGACAAACTAACAAATCCCCCAACACCCATTGCTCAGGAATTTCACTCGACTAGTAAACTAGCTCTTCTGTGTCAGGCATGAAAAACATGTCCCCATTAACAACCCCAAATAGGGCGGACATAACAACCATGTCACAATTTAACACCGTCGATTACAAGACCCTAGATAAAATCATGTCACGTCTTAAACCATCCACCTGTGCCCTTGATGTCCTGCCTACAAGCTTTTAAAAAAACATATTTAGCAAATAATCGACACTTCCCTTTCATCAGGAATCTTCCCTGAAGCCCTGAAAACTGCAGTTATTAAGCCTCTACTAAAAAAGAACGGCCTAGACCCATTTTTACTAAACAACTACAGACCCATATCAAACCTTCCCTGTACAGGAAAAAATATTGAAATGGTTGCCCATGAACAACGTAGCAATTATTTGACCCTAAATGATCTCTTCGATGCCTTTCATTCAGGCTTTCAGGCTACATAGCACTGAAACGGCCCTTATTAAGGTCCTTAATGACATTCACGTAAACACAGACTCCGGAAAAATCTCAGTTTTGGTACTACTAGATCTTAGCATTACCTTTGACACTGTGTAGACCATGACATTCTAATAGATAGACTAAAAACCTGCCCTAAACTGGTTTAGATCCTACATACAGGACAGAAGCTACTATGTCTCAATTTTTTTTGCAGCAGTTATGATTAAACACAAACACTTCTATCAATGTATTTTTTCCATTAACTATTGTCTTATTAAATGTTTTATCTATTTACTTCTTATATTTGCTTTTATTCATTGTAATTTACATTTTCTTACTATGCTCCTCTTGCTGTATTTTTAAATAATGTACCTATGTAAAGCACTTTGAATTGCCCCTGTTGTATGAAATGTGGTATACAAATAAACTTGCCTTGCCTTGCCTTGCCTATTATATCATACGATTAATCAAATTCAGCCTGACTTTGACATCTGACATTTTGATCCGATCGTTCATCATCTCCATGTGATGATGTCATCACAGCTCGACATGGCGATAGATTAGAACAGCCCTCCTCCTGGACTCATGTTTCACACAGGAAGCCTCCAGACGCTGGGGGCAGTTGTTGTTGTTGTAGTTGTTGATTGTGTAATGAAAGTAAGCTCCCATGTAGGTCATGACATGAGCCCCTGTCTGCCCGGTGGCAGTGGAGAAGGATGATGAGGAGGATGAGGAGGAGGGGTATTACAGGCAGCACATGTGGCTGTTGCCAGGTAGATTAATAGATTATAGTTATTGATAGAGTTATTGATGTGAGGTCACAGCCTGTATCTTCCTGTTCCACCCACACACAGACACACACACACACACACACACACACACACACACACACACACACACACACACACACACACACACACACACACACACACACCTAGCTCTCCATGGTGCGTCAGGGAATCACCAGGCACAATTAATCTCATAGAGGACAGTGGAGCGGTTAACATGAGGAAGCAGGTGGCTCAGCAGGCTCCAGTCTAGGTACTAATATGACAATGAGAAATGGCAGGTTGAAATCAACGCTTTTACACTGTGTTGCCACCACCCAGGACTACTGTAGTGTACCTAGTTCATAGTGGCTAGTTACAGTATACTCACAGTACAGTACTTGTCGCTGTATACAGCCAATGGTCAGACCCATTGCTACACTGTTCATGATGTTGTGGTGCATGTGTGAGGCTGTTGTGAATGTACAGCATGATCCCACACTCGTGTTGAGTCTTGCTCCCAGCGTGCGGTCCGTACTTACGGCTGGGTCCGTGGATCTTTACGGGCTCGTTGCTGACCAGGGACTGGGAGCACTGCTGACACACACACTTCTTCCCACAGAAGGTCACCCTGTCTCCTATTGGGAACGGCTTCCTGGAAGACCAAACAGAGGCAGAGGCAGACATCAGCTTTGTAATTATGCACATTTATTACCTCCCCCAGCCTCCATTGTGCACAATGTACAGTACGTGGTTCCAGTTAATGACAACGGATGGATTGAGAAGAAAACCCCGCAGTTGGTCAATGTCGCCTACAGGGGGCGCCATACTATATGTATCTACTTGTTTGAACCTAAAACAAAGACAGTGAAATCCAAGGTCTGCAGCGTCAGAGCAGTAACGTTATAGGTCTACCGCTATGGAACATTTATGTTTACATTAGGATCATTGGAACCCTTCTCTAATAAAACCCCTCAGTATGCCAATCAGAACAGATCAGAGCAGAGGTGTGGGAGAACGTATGTACTACAGAACGGTTCTAGAATGGGTCTCTATTCTAGAACTCTCCTGCATCCGTAGTACCTAACCTATGGTGAACAGCTTAGCAGACAGCAGCAGCCCTTCTACAATAGAACAGTTCTCCAGTAGTCTCTCCACCATTGTCTCAGGTCCGTCACCGGTCCTGCCCAGTCCCTCTATGTCTAGCTGCCTGACACGGGTGTAGTCAGTTCACCAGAGCTGGTGTTAAGGAGGAGGGGCCAATGGCGTGCTGGTACCTGGGACAATAAGGACACTGACAGGGTTGAGAGACACTGCTGCTCTACCATGGCCTGAACCAACCCAGTCTGATCTAGCAGCTGAGGCCTCTGCCTAATGACGCTTTGATGTGATTGAGAAGATGAAACGTGATTATTTATGCATGCATTGGGATTCTATTATGTTTTAGAAAATATGTCTAAACCCCTCTTTGAGCTGAGCGTGCCTAATT
>NC_137689.1:17260479-17267979 GCF_963989245.1 Nansenia antarctica
ACTGCACAGCGGTAGAAGGCCACCAGCATCTCCTGTCCGATGTGGTCTTTCCTGAGGACTCTCAGGAAGAAGAGCCGCTGTTGTGCCTTCTTGATGATGGCTGCTGTGTTGTTCTTCCAGGACAGGTCATCCTGTATGTGCACCCCCAGGAATCGGAGGGTTGAGACTCTCTCCACGCTCCCTCCGTCGATGAGCAGGGGCTGGACCTCAGATTTTTTCCTCCTGAAGTCCACGATGATTTCCTGGGTCTTTGACTGGTTCAGCAGCAGGTTGTTAACAACATAGCTGTGATAGTCAACAGCCTGATAGTCCTTAGACTGAGTCCTTAGACTGATAGTCTTAGACTCGCCCACTATGACATATTCACAGCCATTACAAGGCTAGCAGACTATCGTGGCTACTGTACAGTATGTAGAAAGTGGAGCACTTGTCACAGTTTAACCCTGACATACAGTATGTCCTATAACTGTATCTCTCTATGGTGAACAGCCTGTTAGAGCATCTCTCTTTGTTAATAATAATAATAATAATAATAATAATAATAATAATAATAATAATAGTTGTTTTATTGCCATGCAATCAACGTGTAAGTCAATTGTTGGAATTTGGTATTTTATGCTCTAGGCAAGGGCTCCACCATAGATGGCGACCCTGGAGCATTTAGGGGGTTCAGTGCCTTGCTCAAGGACACCTCGGCACGTGGCCAGCTGGGGTTCGAACCACCGAGCTGTCGACCTTGCGATCATTAGACGCCGGTTCTACCTCCTGAGCCACAGCCGCCCCTAGAGCATGTTAGAGCATCTCTCTATGGTGAACAGTCTGTAACTGCATCTCTCTATGGTGAACAGTCTGTAACTGCATCTCTCTATGGTGAACATGAACAGGCTGTTCGCAGTGCAGCATGTTAGCCTTTATAACACATGGTTAAATACAGTGGGGGTAATAAGTATTCAACACATCAACACATTTTTAATTCAACATATTTCCATTGCAGTTATTCAGATGAAATTTAGACCAGACATTGGTATTAACTCACTAAAACTACACAATAAAACTACAGCCCACTGTACACCACTGTATAATCCACTCAAGAGGGATTTGAAAAGTGGATGTATAATCGCAGTCATGCGGTGTAGTCACAATTCCACAAATGGATACTGTGAAGTACATGAAGTAAACCTTCTCTAAATGGCCACTGATAGGCCTGCTGCAGTCAGTCAAACTCCAGTGTGTGTGCGCGGCACGTTAAACAAACCAGCCTCCAATTAGCTAAAATGGATTGGCATCTGGCTGAGTCTGACGGTTTGCTGAGCCAAAGCCTTTAGCTGCCTGCGCTTCAATATAAAGAGAAACGCTAAATCATCTGGCACTATTGACACAGGATACCAGGCAAAGACACAGAGTAACGATTAGGAGACATAGAGAGAGAGAGAGAGGGAGAGAGAGAGAGAGAGAGAGAGAGAGAGAGAGAGAGAGAGAGAGAGAGAGAGAGAGAGAGAGAGAGAGAGTGAAGCCTCTTCTCAAGAAACCAACCCTTGACCCTCCTGTCCACAACTATAGACCGGTATCCCTTCTCTGCTTCTTCTGTAAGACCCTTGAACGCGCTGTATCACTATCTCCTTCAGAACAACCTCCTTGACCCCCAGCAATCTGGCTTTAAGGCTGGGCACTCTACTGAGACTGCTCTCCTTGCTTTCATGGAGGCCCTCCACTCTGCTCAAGCTTCTTCCCTCTCCTCTGTTCTCATTTTCCTGGACCTGTCTGCTGCCTTTGACACAGTAAACCACCCGATCCTTCTCTCCACCTTCTCAGAACTGGGCATCTCTGGCTCTGCACTCTCCTGGTGTGCTTCCTACCTGGCTGATCGCTCTCACCAGGTGATGTGGAGGATCACTGTCCTCTCACCACTGGTGTGCTAGGGCCCTTACCTTTCTCCCTCTATACCAAGTCTCTTGGCTCAGTAATTTCCTCACATAGGTTCTCCTACCACAGCTACGCAGACGACATTCAATTCTTCCTGTCCTTCCCCCCCCTCTGACTCACATGCAGCAAAACATGTCTCTGCATGTCTTGCTGACATCTCTGCTTGGATGTCAGCCCACCACCTCAAGCTCAATCGTAACAAGACTGAGCTACTCTTCCTCTCTGGGAAAGCCTGCCCTCTCCAAGCCATCTCCATCCCCAGTTGAGAACTCTACTGTAACCTCCTCCCAGACAACCAAGAACCTTGGAGTGATCCTCGTCAACCACTTATCCTGTGCGGCGAACATCACAGCGACAGAACGCTCCTGCAGATTCTTCCTCTACAACATCATTTCTCACCAGAGAAGCAGCTTAACTCTTGGTCCAGTCATTGGTCATCTCCCGCTTTGACTACTGCAACGCACTCCTGCCCGGGCTCCTCGCCTTCGCTATCAGACCTCTGCAGCTCATCCAGAATTCTGCTGCCCGTCTAGTGTTCAACCTCCCCAAATTCTCTCATGTTACCCCCCTCCTTCGCCCCCTTCACTGGCTCCCGATAGCAGCACGCGTCAGATTCAAGACCCTGGTGCTCGTCTACCGGACAGCAAACGGAATAGCCCGTGCCTACCTGCAAGCAATGGTCACCCCCCAAACACCAGCCCATTCACTCCGCTCTTCCACCTGTACTGAACAACTGGCTCTACTGCCTCTACATGGATCACCCGGTCACGTCTCTTCACTATACTGGCTCCACGCTGGTGGAACAAGCTTCCCACTGCTGTCAGAACTGCAGAATCACTCCTCATCTTCGTCGTAGACTGAAGACCCCTCTCTTCAGGCTATACCTTAACTGTCCCTCCTGAGACATCTACTTACCCTCTACCCCCCTGTACAGTTTCCCCAGTGTCATAATAAGACATCTCTTCCTTCTTTTAGCACGACAACTGCCAATGGCCCCAGGGCTGAGCATAGATGACTTTTTCCTACTATGACTGGTGGATAGATGATTCACTTACTTAGACAAATGTATTTGCTTTGGATAAAGTGGCAAAAATGTAAATGTAATGTAAATGACAGGATTGGATACCTTCAGAGTAAGCAGGATGGTCATAACACTACCTTGCTCTCAAGATAGGCCAGGTGGAAAAACCTCACTTTCATCTCATCCAACCATTTCAGGATTCAGGGTACGACTCTAGTCTCTGTGGAGCCCCTGGAGCCCCCCCGCCCCCCCCCCGCCCCCCCTGCCCTTCACACCCCTGGCCCCCAGGAGAGGAAACATGATCCTGAGCTCGGCGTCTGTGATAACACCGTCTGGCAACAACGCGCTGCAGCATGGCCACGTCTCCCTGGGGCACAACAACCACATGCCAGGGAGGGAGGCCCTGCACCACAGCAGGAGGGAAGGAGAGAGTGTGTGTGTGTGTGTGTGTGTGTGTGTGTCTGTGTGTGCTCCACGATGCTGACGTCCCCCCAAAAAACACAATCAATGGGAGAGTGTACACTATGGATTTAAGCTAATACAGTTTAGTGCAGTCTAACGACTTCATATGAGCTATTTCATGAGCAACTCTCCTACCTGACAGCCTTAGCCAGCCAGACCCTATATATATATACTGTATATACATATATGCCATTTAGCTGACACTTTTATCTAAAGCAGCATACATTGCAGTGAGTCATAAATCTTTCAGTATATATGGTCCCAGTGGGAATCAATCCCACAACCTTAGCGTTGTTAATGTCCTAGGTCTACCAACTGAGCCACAGAGGACCACCACCCACAGCCCATTCATACCCAGAGAGAAAGCCTAGCCAATAAGACGCTGGCAGAGATATTTGGACAGCCTCCCGTTTACCCTCTCTGTCTGGCCTCATGAACAATGCAGCAGGCCCGTCAATAAGGACTAACCATGCGTGGGGGAAGCAGCGGCGTGCCGTGCCGTGCTACACCATAACGCAGCACAGGGAGGGGATGAGAGGGAGAGGAGGGTGTAGGGGGGGGAGTAGGAGGGGTAAGAGGAGGAGAAGAGATGGGAGAGGAGAGGGAGAGGAGGGAGGACAAGAGGGCGGGGGGGGGGGGGGGGGTGGTAGGGGTGAGGGAGGATGGGGGGAGAAGAGGAGAATGGGGTGTGGGGGGGGAGTTGATTATGTATTTATCAACTTCCAACAGACACAATTAAAATTCTCCACGGCAGGACGGTCTGACAGCATCCCTCCTCTCCTCCCCTCCCCCCCTCTCCTCCCCGCCTCCTCCACGCCTCCTCCCCTCCTCTCCTCCCATCCCATCTACTGTTAATGGCATGGTACTGGAGGCATACTAGACAATCAGCCTTTATCTCCTCTGAAGGCTAGTGGCTCCACTGCGTTGCGGCGCTTTTGTGGTGGCGGAGACAAGCTCGCCTGGTCCAGATAAGGAGCTGTCACCAGCACCCTGTGTCCTCAGAGAGGAGGGAGAGAGGGATGGAGAGAGAGAGAGAGGGGTGGAGAGGAGGAGAGTAGAGGGGAGGAGAGGGATGGAGAGGAGAAGGATGGAGAGAGAGGGAAGGAGAGTAGGGGAGGAGAGTGATGGAGAGGAGAGGGATGGAGAGAGAGAGAGGGATGGATGGAGAGAGACAGGGGAGGAGACGCATGGAGAGAGAGGGGGAGAGAGAGAGAGGGGAAAGACAAGGAGGTGAAAGAAGAAATAGAAGAAAAAAGAGAAGCAGAGTGGAGGAGGGAGAGTGAGAGACTGGTTTTGCCAGGCCTGGGATAGAAGCCCAGATCCTGCCTTCCGCTCCAGCACCAAGAGACTGTCACCTGGCCTGTCAATAAAGCACTCTGTAACCACTGCTGCACCCACCGGGGGAGGAAGCAACCCTGAGAAGAAGTACTGCAACTGATAAATGTAGCGCAGCAGCAGAGGGCCGCCAAGAGGAGGAGCAGGAGAACTAATGGAAGCAGGAGTCGTAGTGGTCGCCAAGGCTGAGTGTGTTTGGCTTCTAGTTACTGTGATGAAGCACCTCTCTGCGCACTCCAACACAACAAGGAAGGCAAGCAATGGCAAGCATATAAAGCTGTGTTTAGAAAGCCATGGATGTCAGGGAAACATTAATGGTGCTAACACGCACAGCATTCCAATACTGGAGTGATAATAAAAATAACCTATGTAAGCGTGTCCCTGCAGGATGGATTGCGTGTGTGTGTGTGTGTGTGTGTATGTACTGTATGTGTGTTAATCTATGAGTGTGTGTGTGTACGTGTACATGAGTGTGTGTGTGTGTGTGTGTATGTATGTGTGTACAGTATGTGAGTGCACATGCACCATTTCACTCTCTTTAAAGCAAAGCAACACTGTGTGTGCGTGTTTGATGGCTCAGATCCCTCTCGCCCTCACTCTGACGACCTCTGGGCTGGCATGAGCAAGACTCCTAATTGGTTAATAAAACACTCATAAGGCTGGTGCTCTCAGTATATGTCTCTCTCCTTGAAAGGCAGTGCAATCCATCACCAGGAGACAACAGAGAGAGGAACTAAGCTGATCTGGGCGCAGTTATCTCTGTTAAGACCTGCATTGCCTCATGCTCCAGATAGTAAAGAGGGGGGTTGTAAGGAGCTGATCTCGGCGCAATTATCTCTGTTAAGTCCTGCGTTGATTCCTTGCAACAGAGAGGAGGAACTGGGAGCTGATCTGAGATCTGTTCCCTCTGTAAGATCTAAAGCTCCAGCTCCAGGGAAGACAAACTAAGAGCTGATCTGAGAGTAGTTCCCTCTGGGCTGTTTCCTCCAGTTGCTCCAGACTTCACCATTACCATGCTGCAGGCCTGCAGGTACGGAGCCCACGCAGGTACAGATTAATCAATGGACTTTCATTAGTGACACTGTGAAAACACTCAGGCAGAATGATTAACACAATACCCTGGGGGCTTGGAGGGAATGGAAAGAGAGAGAGGGAGGGATAGTGTGTGTGTGTGTGTGTGTGTGTGTGTGTGTGTGTCTGTGTCTGTGTGTGTGTGTGTGTGTGTGTGTGTGTGTGTGTTTGTGTGTGTGTGTGTAAGCATGCGTTTATACAGTACATGTGTGTACGTGTGTAGGTTTGTGTAAGTGTGCACATAATGTGTGTGTGTGTGTGTGTGTACGTGCGTGGTTGCGTTTGTGTGTGTGTGTGTGTGTGTGTGTGTGCCTGTGTGCGTGTGTGTGTATGTGTGTGTATAAGAGGGGGCTAGGGACATTGTAATTGAGGGCTCTAGGTATAGAACGGGGCTGACAGAATCACTCTCGGAGCACGGCTGTAATTGAGTGGTTTACAGATGAGCGCCACTGGGCTGGCTTCACTACGACAGACCCAGAGAGGGAGGTAGAGAGGGAGGGAGGGAGGGAGGGAGGGATGAGTGGAGCGTCCCTGCTTCCCTCCACTCTCATTTCACACATCCGTTATTCCACTCTCGTCGCCAACTGCCACTGAAATGCCAGCCTGACCTTTCGCCGTCCAAGCGTAACAAATGCCATTCGGTGGCGCCGTGCGTGAGCGAGCACCGCGGCTAATTTACTTTCCCGCCGCTCTCCTTGGCGTTCAAAGAGGGTGTCGACCGTGTGTGTGTGTGTGTGTGTGTGTGTGTGTGTGTCCCTGGTGCTGTCAGGCACTTTGATCTCTGTTAGACTCAGTATGTTGTACACATATGTACACACACACACGCATGCATGCACACACACAAACACAAACACACACCACCCTCACACACGCAGGCGCGCACGCGCACGCACGCACGCACACACACACACACACACACACACACACACACACACACACACACCATACACACACCATACACACATACACACACACACGTGTATGGGAACAGAACCAGTGAGCCCTGGTTGGTCACTGCTGAGTGCAGAGTGCTGAGTGCTGGTAGAGACTCAGTGGACACTAATACAGATCCCCATTCTATGGGAAAACAATTAATCTTTCATCAAAATTGATTGTGGAGGAGTAACAGGAAGACGGTACTATCACTACAACCATGTCATCCTCAGTTCAATGGAGATTCATGCTCAGTAATAACAGTGATGTTTCAATAAGGTTAAGCTACACTTGACCGCGTATAGATCTAGCGCTCTTTCATTCTGTGTGATGTACAACGCCGTATCAGTTCTCCAGTGTTGTTTACGGTGCGTCCCACTTGCTCTGCTCTGACAGTAGAACACAGTGACTGATCCGGAGTCATTAGGAGTCATGGTGTGCCTGGCTGCCTGACTTCCACTGCTCTTCCTCTGATTCCTACAATGGTAATGAGCTCTGTAATCATCGACAGAGGTTGCACAGCCAGACGAACTCAGACGCTGAATATGAACCGGCAAAGGTGTTAGGGTTAGGATGAGGGCTAGAAGTAGAGAGAGCCAGAGAGGGAATCAAATGTATGTGTATAGCCTGTTTTACAGAACAGTTTTGTTACAAATAGCTAAAGAGAGAGAGGGGGGGGAGGGGGAGAGGGGGAGAGAGAGAGAGGGGGAGAGAGAGACAGAGAGAGTGAGAGGGATAGAGAGAGAGAGAGAAAG
>NC_137689.1:17277979-17287979 GCF_963989245.1 Nansenia antarctica
ATCCTGGAGGAACTTCAAGTTCTGGTATAAACTAAACTAAGCTAAACTACTTACAATCTCTCTGTGGCGTGTGTGCGCATGTGTACTGGCTGAGAATACTTCAACACACAAAAAAGTTCTGCATATGCAGTGGGTGAAAGAACGCTGCATTAATTCTGTACACACACGAATATGTGTACCGTTACACCCCTACAGAACACTAAAGATGCTTGGACTTAAGCTTAGCCGGTGAACACAGTCCTGTGGGGTGCAGAAAACCCAGGGTGGAACCTCTATGCTAACTAACTCACAAACTATCTCACTAACTAACTAACTAACCAACTCACTAATGTGAGTTGCATTCAAACAGTGTGGGCGGAGCCTCCCAGACTGAGTGGCGAATTCACCGTGGAAACCTGCTGACTGTGGTTACTGTGGTTACTGACTGCTGACTCCAGACTTTTCTGTTAGGGATTGTTTTCCACATGCTCAGTGCTTTCAGGTGCACATGTCACCGGATTCCCTCTCCTCTGATGAGTGGCTATTACAACAGGAAACGGGAAATGTTTGCGCTTCAGTTTACATACAGTCCGTGACAGAGGGAGAGGGATTTCTCAATGGCTTTTTGTCCGTGAGGGAAAATCTATTTCATGCACGAAGCGTCGGAACACTGCAGGGGGTCTGTAGGGGCATCATAGAATGATGTTCCCTGCATCGCTACGTCCCACGTCAACACAGTACACACTTCTCCTGTGGATTCTCGACAAAACAATCTGGCTTTACAGAATGTCCACACATACACACACACACACACACACACACACACACACACACACACACACACACTAATTCCATCTCACTCCCACAACACTGGGGCTTAGGACTGTTGTTTGGCTCTGTTAAAAGGCCAGGCATCCTTCCACAACGTCCACAACTTCCACCAAAGCGACCAGCAGGAGAACAGGAGATTAGCCATGTCACCAGGGCTAAAGCCACAATCTTTCATTGCCAGTCAAACGTGTTGGGATTGACTGCAGTTTTTGACTGGACTAAAGAGCTACAGTGTTTGAACTCTGCCCTGGCATCTTGTTTTTGTGTGAATGTTAACAGTAGAAACCAATGCGGTAGAAACCAATGCGGTAGAAACCAATGCAGTAGAAACCAATGCGCACACCAGCCCATGCGTGGACGGGCCCTGTCTGAACCTGTGAGGATGAGCTGTGAGGAGAGATGACGTGTTTGTGTTGTGAAGGGCAGACAAACAGCATCAGCTCAGAAAGAGGAGCTCACCAGGTGTTTCTGGCAGGTGACCCGTGTTTCATGGCTAAACGCCAGCCTGAGACCCCAGGCCAGAGAGACACCTGCTCTAGACCCATCAGGACACCTTCCCTCCACAGCCCTCCTGAACCCCCAACACCAAGCTGATCAGAGCCCCTCCTCAGCCTCCCCACTCCCCCCTGGTCCATCACACCATGACTCCACCTTCACAAGCCTTCTCACCCCGACATCTACGTCACCATGACCCAAACATAACACCATCACCCTCCCCCACATACACACATACACACAGACACGATACGCACAAACACACACACACACACACACACACACACTCACACTCACACTCACACTCTCACACACACTCACACACACACACACACACACACACACACACATAGACACACACGCCATAACAAGCCCCCTCAGCCCCACATCTTCTACCCCACCATAGCCCAAACATAATAACACCCCCCCACACACACACACACTAGCAGGGCTTAAAGTGGGAAAAAATCCTGTGCCTGAAACTTTTTCTTGGGGAGGGGGGTCACAGTTTGAGATATTGGGAGAGCGGGTACAGAAGACAGCTTCTTGTCTCAATGTTTAAATGCATTAATACTATTTTATAGTCAATACAAAATATATGTCTCAATGTTAAAATGCATTAATACTTTAAATGAATGTGCAACAATACTATGTGCAATATGACAACATTTTTGTACATAAGGTTCAGATATAGGAAAAGTTAGGATATTTATAGCATAGCAAAGAGTACAGCACAGTGTTTTATTGTATAGTATAGTAGTATAGTAGATAGTGTACATAGCCTTTATTTATGTAAACCAGCTCTTTTCCCTTTTTTATTTTACCCTTGGCCCTCGTGTTTTTAGTCTTTTTCAAAGCACCAGGGGAGGCCCCCCTCCTACATTTCGTTGTATGGTACCTGTACTGTATTACAGTTTTTCTCAATTGCTAAAACACATTTCACAAAACTTTCCTCCATTTTCCCAAACTCTAAACACAACACACTTTTCTAAAGCTACATAAGCAAAACCACACCTTCTCTCTTCAAAACTCAAACTTTCACACCAAAACAGCTGCTCAAAGCCTTAAAAAATGTAAACACTATAAGCATCATTACAGACTACAACAAAACAACTGAAAACACAATGTTCCGTGTGTGAGAATGTTCTTTTTTTTCACAACTGCCAAAAGACATTTTTAGAAACCTTACAGTATCTGTTCTCAGAATATATCACTGTAGAGTATTGGGCATTCATAGATGTGTGTGTTTCATATGAACAGTATGTAAATCTACAGAAAATACAGTATGCATGTTGTTGGAAAATATCCTTTTACAGTATGTATATGTTCTTCATGAATGTTTTACTGTAATGCTTGGCTAATTTTACTATATAACTAAAATACATTACAGTACAGTAATTCGAACTTGATCTTACGTGTGGACAATCGACTTCTTTCTAAAGGGATCTCTTGACCATTCTGAAGTACGCAAATTACCCACAGGGGTGGGTGAGAGTTACAGTAATTGAAATAGTATAACTTCCTTCAACGTTACGGTACATGTGAGAATACGGTACATGTGGGAAAACTAGGGTTAGGGTTAGGTGCTAGGGTGACTTGGTACATGCTGGCATGTCTAACCCTAACCCTAACCGTAACCCTAACCCTAACCCTACCCCTACCCCTAACCTTAACCCTAGCACCTAACCCTAATCCTAACCCTAACCCTAACCCTAGCACCATAGCACCTCACCCTAACCCGTTTTCCCACATGTATGATAGTCATGCATAAAAATAAATCTGCGCTCCCTGTCTAACGTTATATCTAACATTCCATATTTTACATTACAGTAAGGCTGATTTTGCATGATAGTCATGCATTTTTAGATATCTATTTCCCCCCTTTAAATGGCATATGATGTCTGAAATGTTACTAAAGTTCAGCCGTGAAGTTGTTGCACTGTTGTCCTATCGAGTTTTACGTAAATAAAGGTTTGAAAAAATGTACCTTATTCCCACATGTACCGTAACATGTACAATACTGTACTGTATCACAACTCAAGGCAAACACTACAGAGGATCCATTACACACAACAATACTCACTGAAAACAATGTTCAGGGTGTGATGTTTATTTATTTATTTATGGTACTATACCACACACACACACACACACACCACAATCATTTGCAACAAGTGTCTTACATTTTGAGTCGTTATGTTTAATGAATGAAGCCAGGTGTGTTCATTGTGTTAAAATGTTGCTGACTGTGGCAAGCATTTTGCATCACATGAGCTTTAATTTGAGAATTTGACATTTTGAGCAGAGTTTTTTGCAACTTGTGTTTTAGCAAGACAAAATGTGTTTAGATTTATGAGAAAAGGAGGATTGTGTTTTGTGAATTGTGTCTTCATGTGAAATGTGTTTATGGTTTTGGCAAATGGGAGCTAGTTTTATTAAATGTGTTTAGAGAACTGGTCATTTGGTTTAGAGAATTGGCTTTTGTGTTTTAGCATAATACTGTTTTATACTTAATAAAAAAAATAAAAAAAATAGATGTCTTTAAAAGGCAAAACTGATTGCATCACTTATTAAGCCACTATCACTATAACAATACAGAATAAAATATATACATGTCTTTAAAAGAACAAACTGATTACTTATTAAGCCACTATCACTTATATTCTCCTTCTTGGCACCACTTTCCATAAGGCTTCCCGTCACTACTCAGGGTTTTTGGTACCAGTGGTGTTTGACATCGGGGGGGACCCATGAAGCGGGGCTGTCTGGGGGTCCTTAAACGAGCATCAAACACTTAATTTCATGCATTCTGGTGAATTGATATGCACCAATTTGTGCCCTTTCGCCATCAATTTATGGTGGAAATGTCATTATATATGTAAAGGAAAAAACAATATTCAGGCACCAGATGGCCATTCAAAATATAATGTAATATAATGCAATATAAGGCTCTCAGGCATTCTGTACTTTCAAATATGTATTCTCCTTGAGCAGTCAACATCAACTATCAGCTGTTTCGCTAGCAAACACGAAAGCTAAGTTATTTGTGAAACAGCGCCCCCGCCACAACGTCGGCGCAATGCCGCAATTGCAGTTTTTATTTTATTTTTTATTCTCCTGCGCCGGAAATCCGGCACTGTGCCGGAGTACTTTAAGCCCTGCACTAGCCAATCCCCTCAGCCCCACATCTCCATCACCATATCCCCCAAGCGGCATCCCCACCTGCCCCTGCAGCTGCCCTGGCTCCAGCCCGACCCGGCCCCCTCTCTCTGCTGTAAGGCTCAAAGGGGCTCAGAGGGGCTCAGAGGGGCTCTCAGTGTGTTTCAACAGGACCGAGCGAGGCAAGAGGCAAGTGGGCCAGAACAGGAGCTGAGTGTGTGTGTGTGTGTCTGTGGGAGAGTCACCAGCCAGTAGTACCAGTAGCTGTAGCTCTGACTCTATCTGTCACTATTCTGAGGAGGGGATGGAGAGAGGGAGGGGACGTGGGTGGGGTGAAGGAGGGAGGGAGGGAGGGAGGGAGAGGGGGTGTGGGTGGGGTGAAGGAGGGAGGGAGGGAGGGAGAGGTTGTGGGTGGGGTGAAGGGGGGGGAGGGAGAGGGCCTGGGGTGGAAGAGGGGTAGGAGGGAGAGAGGGAGAGGGTGTGGGGTGGAGAAGGGAGACGAGGGAGAGGACGGAGAGGACGTGGGTGGAGGAAGGAGGTGAGGGAGAGAGGGACAGAGGGAGAGAGGGAGAGGGCGTGGGTGGAGGTCTGGGGGAGAGAGGGCTGCTGGTGCTAATGGTAGATAAACACAACAATAGAGGCTTGGGCAGAGAGAGAGAGAGAGAGAAATAATGGGAGAAAGAGATAAAAAGAGTCAGAGGAAAAGAGAAAAAGAGAAAACAAGGTTTAGAATAGAGAGTGAAAGAAAAAAACTGTCCAAAAATATATTGGGGGAAGAAGGAGAGAGAGAAATAGTGAAAGCAAAAGAGAGAGAGAGTGGAAGGGCAAGAGCAAAAGAAAAGCTTTCTATATGTTGTAGCTTGCCAGCAGTCACCAAAACCCATTGCTGTGCTCCGGAGCGTGCAGGGAGGGCTCCGATTGGCTGAGACTGGCTAAGAGTGTAACCACCATCCCAGGCAGGTTGCCCCCCTAACACCGTTACCACGGCAACAGCTTTCCATGATAAACACGGCGGCGAGCACGTGAGCTGCAGCGGTTTGGCAACACACACACACAACAATAGGAGGTGAAATGACCTGCCTACTCTTCCTCAAACACAGACCGCTGTTCAAACGCAGAGCCAAGCAGCTCTCACTGTTTTCAGATGGTCGATGTTGCTAGAACACATTCTGAAAATATACTGTACTCCATGCCCATTTTGGGATTCCAAAATATAGGATTTCGAGACTGATCCGGTATGTTAATTCCTAATGAACCATGAGTCTCACATGTTTGTCGTCCGTGCTACAGTATGCATCGAGAAAAACAAACATGTCATGTTTTTAACATCCACAAATAAAGAATCGGAATCTAAATCTGAAAAGAAAAACAAGTTGTTGTCTTCATTGTCATGTCTGGTGTGAGAGAGCTCTCCGTCGTAAGGCTTTCCCTTTGTTTAGGTTGTGTGCCCCCCCCCCCTGATCCCAGCCCTCTCTCAGCCAGGAGCCTGTTACCCCAGGGAGACCTCAGACAGACTCTCCCTCTGATACACAGACTAATGGTTTCCAATGGGACTAGGCTGATTCAGTTCTATGGTAACCTCGTTGAGACCAGGCATTTTTAGGGTTTTAGGGGTAAGACTGAGGAAATACTGAGAAGACTGAGAAAGTAGCTACAAAGGGGTGGAAACCCGTTCGAAATTGAAGTTACACCTTGCATTGGGCGGAGCTCTAACAGAATAGAATTCTGGTTTTCGACCGTTGTCATCAATGTTACAAGCTAGCATAACAACAACAACAAGCAACCGTTCTATGGGCATTGGGGGAGGAGTCATGGAATGTAACATCCAATGAAATTGTAAGCACATGGGGCGCTTAGGTGGCGTAGCGGGTTAAGCGCTGACCATGCAACCGCAGGGTCCCCGGTTCGATTCCGGCCGGGGACATATCCTGCATGTCATCCCTCCTCTCTCTCACCCATCCTTCCTGTCTAAATCTTCACTGTAACTGTCAATAAATATGAGTGGGACTGCCCCACTCAGAAAAAATAACTTAAAAAAAGAAAGAAATTGTGAGCACATTCTTCCATCGCTCCGTCCAGCTCAATCCAAGTCAGAACGGCTAATCTAAAATTCACCAGACCTCCAAAGGACGGGTGAGTACAAGATGATCTGGAGGAATGGCCCTGCGAGACTAGTGCTACTATTGCTGATTTCCAACATTGATCCCAACCAAGTCCCTACCACTGTAGATCTAAAATGATTAGATAGATGGAAGCAATAATGGTGAAAGCGCAACCTAGTTTAACAAATGGCAAGTTGAAGCCATTGCCAAATGTATACTTTTCAGATACAGGCTGGGGTTCATCGACTGGGAGGGGTCAGCTCGAAATTCAGCAAACAGCTGCTGAAGTATCATTGTTATTATCGTCATCATCGTCTTCATCGTCATCATCATCATCATCAACATGCCATTTCTACTTGAACTGGGAATGAGAATGCCATCTTGACCACCTTGGAGACACAGACAGTGTTCAGAGGTCATGGATAAGCTTACCTTGGCAGGTGAAGCACTTGACATGGAAGTGGACGTTCTGCACGCGGACCACCTCTCCCTTACACACCTCCCGGCAGCGCAGGCAGTGGATGGGCATGGTGCTACGCCCGCCAGGGCTGCTGGTGGCACTGCCTCCATAGGCACTGTGCTGGTACGACCCTGCTGAAGAGGACAGGGGAAGACAGGAGAGGAGAGGAGAGGAGAGGAGAGGAGAGGAGAGGAGAGGAGAGGAGAGGAGAGGAGAGGAGAGGAGAGCAGAGGAGAGCAGAGGAGAGCAGAGGAGAGGAGAGGACAGGGGATGTTACTATTTGGCCACGCTGCACAGAACGGTTCTGTTTATCACAAAACTTTAATCTAAGCCTTATACCGTACCCCTGTCGTAAGCCTGTGGATGAGGGACAATTACTGTAGCGAATCATTCACACAAAAGCTTTGAAGATCCAGACACATGTATTGTTTGTACTGTAGCACGGCCGTCTAGTGATGGCAGCCCAGGAGACACAAGCCCTGAACATCTACTATCTGTACATCTGTTCAGTGAGTCAACACTGTAAAACAGCAACCTCCCATAAAGGATCACATCTGTTGTCGTAAATTGGATTAAAAGATATGCCGTGATCGCAGGGCTGAAGAGCTGAACATGAGTGTCAAGGTCAAGCTCTATGTCAAGCTTCATCAGAGCTGATGTGTGAAGGGACAGCCTGCTAAATGTACAGTTCACACACACACACACACACACACACACACGCACGCACACACATCCTGGCCATCTTTAGGACCAAACCAACTACTAAAACTACCATTAAGACACATCACCTTTAGATAGGAGGACATAAAAGGTTGCGGAATGGTTGTCAGCATCCTCTACATCACAGACAGGCCCATGTTTTAGTCCTGCCACTGCAATTAACATGCAGCCGTCAGCACTGCAGCTGCCAACCATGCAGTCCTGCAACGTCTGCTGGGGGGGGGGGGGGGGGGGGGGCTGAGAGAGTTAGGGGTGGGGGGCTGGGTGATTGTTGGGTCTGGGGGTACAGGAGGGAGTAGTGGGGAGGAGCTAATAAGGTTGGGGACTAAAGGGGCAGTAAGGGGGTTTAGAGAGCTGGGTAGCTGGGGGGTCTATGATGGCACTGAGGGGGTTAGGGGGTAGCAGCGTGGAGAGTTAATAGAGTAGGGAGCTAAGGGGGCGCTGGGGTAAATATGCATATCAGATTTAAGGGTCCCAGATGAGCCTACTTTATCTGAGGCAACCATAATTCATTTCTTTGAGACATCTGTGGGCTTCTATCATGGAGGGTTTAACGGGTGAGTGCAAAAGGTCCACTAGGGATAGGGATTATATATAACTGTGCATAATCTATCATGATCTATCTGATTAGACCCAGAGAATCCTCCATGAGAGCTCACGTTTCTGGCAACATGCTAAGCCACAGAACAATACCACTGGTAAATAATGATCACAAACACTTTTAAAAGACTGTTAACTAACTAACTAACTAACTAACTAACTAACTGTCAAATATTAAATTAGGTTTCCACTGCATTCTGTCTATTCGTTATGTCTCACAACTAGGCATCTTTTAAAATCCCTCTTCTATTTCTTACATTTACATTACATTTAGGCATTTAGCAGACGCCTTTATCCAAAGCAACTTACAACATACATTTGACGTACTTGAAGTGAATTTCTTCCCCTCGCTATTTTGCTAAGGGTTAACCATTCTTCTTTTATTGTATTTCACGTTGCATTGTTGTCCAAAACAATGCTGGAATACTGTTCACGCTAGGCTGAACGCGATTGGTCCCCAAGCCGCGGTGACATCATACTCAGTAATTAAGCAGAAGGGAGGACAGAAATAGAATCATGACCGTGGGTGACAAGCTTCGCCTTAAGGAGTGATGATCACAGCATGCAGTCCTAAAACTGAAGTTAATTACTGGCTTGAGGTGGGGTCAAAAGACTCATGGAAACTAATTACACATTTACCACTATGAATTTGATCTAAACTATGATTCACAATTTGGCCTACACTTCAAAATGTGCTTGTCAAATATGACAGCACACAGCATGCTTACAGCTGACCAATGGATGCTGTCTTTGCTTTGTTGACATTAGCCTACTGTTAACATTAGCCTACTGTTGACATTAGCCTACTGTTGACATTAGCCTACTGTTGACATTAACCTACTGTTGACATTAGCCTACCCTACTGTTAACATTAGCCTACTGTTAACATTAGCCTACTGTTAACATTAGCCTACTGTTGACATTAGCCTACTGTTGACATTAACCTACTGTTGACATTAGCCTACCCTACTGTTAACATTAGCCTACTGTTAACATTAGCCTACTGTTAACATTAGCCTACTGTTGACATTAGCCTATTGTTGACATTAACCTACTGTTGATATTAGCCTACTGTTGACATTAGCCTACTGTTAACATTAACCTACTGTTGACATTAGCCTACCCTACTGTTAACATTAGCCTACTGTTGACATTAGCCTACTGTTGACATTAACCTACTGTTGACATTAGCCTACCCTACTGTTAACATTAGCCTACTGTTAACATTAGCCTATTGTTGACATTAACATACATCATCATTCAGACTCTAACATGTTGAGGATGCTTTGTCGTAAACAGTCATGACAGGGATTAAGTTAATACCAGTCTGTGAACCTGCTGAAGCATTATCTGTCTGTGTGTAGCCTAGTGGAGAGTCACATTGGAAACTAGTATTCACTTGCCTCTTTTCACAGGCCAAGTATCTCCAACACAACGCCTGTTATCCTTGTATTGGACCCAAATAAAAGACCCAATGTGACTGGATCTTCCTCGAACACGAAAGACAACATTCTATTGAGTCTGGGAAAGATCCTCCATCATGCTCATGCTGTTGATTTCCTTTTTCGCTCGCTCGTGATGTCTGATTGGTGCTATGAGCTGTCACCTAATTTCATTTTGAACACCAGCAGCCCGCCCGCTTTTGACTGCTCAG
>NC_137689.1:17290479-17297979 GCF_963989245.1 Nansenia antarctica
ATGATATTTTAAATTATTCATATCCTGTATATATGGTTGAAATATCTACAGTACCACAGCACCATCTACGATATCCCTTGGTCTAAATGCATTACACCATTCTATCATACACAGACCATTCTAATACTCTTTGATCTCTACTCTGCTCTGCTCTACTCTACTATGCTCTACTTTGTTCTATTCTACTCTACACTGCTCTACTCTAATCGACTCTGCTCTACTCTACGCTATTCTACTCTATTTTACTTTGTTACAGTATATTATATAACTAGTAAAACTTAGTAGTAAAACTTCCTTGCAGGATAAGAAGCTCTTCAAGCACTAAGTCTGGCCTGTGTATGTGTGTGTGGTGTGTGTGTGTGTGTGTGTGTGTGTGTATGTTTGTGTGTGGCCTGTGAGATTAGTATCAGCGAGGATGGCGGTAGAATGGAGCTGACAGGTATGGCTCAGTCTTTCTTCTTCAGACTACTACCTACGACTCTACTACTGTTGAGGCCTCACGTCATATACTGGACAAGAGACAACGATGGATCGTCATCACTGTAACCATCACCTATCCTCTTTATTGTCATACAGTTGGAATCATCTGCAGTACAAACCGTTATTGTAAATGTCACAATGATTATGATCAATCATACTCCTCATAATCATCATAATCATCATAATCATCATAATCATCGTCATGGTGACATTTCTAATGTATGTAATGATGAGACCAGCCCAATCCAAACCAGCGGTACTGTTGCGCATCGCTATCACGCTGTCTCTCCACCACTCAGCTGTGATCAGCCCTGCTCCTCTTCTGCCTCCCTGCTGAGGCTCTCAGAGGGGAGACACACTCATCCATCACCAGGAACACAGGCCTGACGGCTGTCACTGGCACACTCACACACCAGGGTTTCCGTTAGAAAAATTTGCCGTCGGACATCGTGTCCGGGAAGAATTCGATTTACCGGACAAACGTGATATATTCCGGTCATCATATTAAAATATAATAAAAAAAATTTTTTTCAAAATCATATTTTTTTTTCTCCAAATCTAATATAGCTGTTTGTCGCGGTGATTACTGTTGTGTAGCGGCCTATATATGCCATTTAATGTCTATTTCTCATCCGATACGATTAGATGCGAGCTATATAATATATAATAATATAACATGATTTGACGCATGCGCGCTATGCCATGCGTCAAATCCAGCGCTGAACGGGTCCAGCGCTGAACGGGCGACTCACTGGGAACTGAACAGACAGCATCGATCAATGAACGGACTCCACATTACGTTAACTGAAGTTTGTTAAATTGTTTGGGATTAATGTGAGTTTTCTATTTTCTCTTTACAGTTTTACCCTTTTTTTTTTTTAATCAATAAAACAACGTCATTTCTATAAGTCTCGCTGGTTGGGAAGGCATTTCGTTTAGCTCGGGAGTATGACAATGGGAAGAACATAACTGTTTATTGAGAAACAATTGATAGGCAGTCTGGGATACGTATATAAAGAAATACCACAATGTCTAGACCGTTTTTTAAATCCACAGGGAATAACCGAGAGTGTAAGGAAAGGCACACCCAGCGCTGTCAGTGGTGGGGAGACTTGAAGTGGCTTTGCTTGATTTCCATCACAGATTCAAGGATTGAAACACTGATGAAAATAGGGAGTAATAGTGATGGGATTATTTTAGATTATTTTAGATTAGATTAGATTAGATTAGGTGAGATTCAACTTTATTGTCATTGCCGAGTACAAGTACCAGACAACAAAATGCAGTTTAGCATCTAACCAGAAGTGCAAATAGTGATATAAAAACAAACACTTAACTTTCGGGGAAACTGCTAAAATAAAATAAATTAAATAAATTTAAAAAGAAAGCGACTATTAGCACCGCCGAATGACAACAAACGTATGAGTAATGAGTAAAACAATGTCACTTTTATAGTATGTTGTTTAACTTGCCGTTCGGTCGCCATGGCTCTGGTGTGTGTAGCAGCTTCAGCTAGCTGGCTGGAAACTTCTAGGGGTGCGTTCGTAAACACGCTCTGAGAGCGCCGGAGCGCACGCTGGCTTCGATGTCACAGAGCGACCGAGTCGTTCGATTGGACGAGAGGCGTTCCGCGAGTGCTGATCGGATTTCCAGAGCGTGTTTACGAACGCACCCAGCCAGCTTTAGCGAATTGTATTCAAAGGGAATTATTTTCACCGGACAATATGTCCGACGACTTTTCAATTTGTCGGACTTCACCAAATGTTACCGGACAAAGACCGGTAATTGCCGGTTAACGGAAACCCAGTCACACACACACACACACACACACACACACACACACACACACACACACACACACACACACACACATATACACACACACACACACACAGGCACACACACACACACACACACACACACACACACACACACACACGGATAGACACAGATATACACACACACACACACACACACACACACACACACACATATACACACACACACACACACACACACATACAGTCAGACAGGTGGAAGGGAGGGAAGCAACAAATGAGACAAACATCACAGTTAACTTCCTTGGCACTTCCCCGGTCATCGAGAGTGACAGCTCCCTGCAAGCCTGCAACACATTCAATCTCTCTCTCAGCCTGGCGCTGAATTCCAGGGCCGAGTCCCGGCCTCGTGTGACTGATTGAGTTTGAAGCTGGGACACAACAGGTTAGCCCACTGAACTAAAGCCTAGGCATTCGCTCGCTAAGTGTTCAGGTCTCAGATCTCCAGTACGACCTGTAAGTCCCTGAGTGGAGCAGTGTGTGAGAGGCAGGCATTTACCAGGTGTGAGATCTGGTAGAGACCGTGGATATGAGAGGTGTAAATCATTCTCTGACAGCAAGCCAGGCATCTTCTATCTCACACGCCAGTGCAAGCTTTGCAGAGAACGCCTTAGTCAAACAACAGCTTCCCACGTCCGTCCATGCTCCATTAGGAATACATTATACTGTCGATTGGTAAATATTTATAAGGGGGGGGGGGTGTGTGCGGTGGCCTGGAAGACAGTCATAAGAATCCTCATATATTCTGTTGGGTTTGATGTTTTTATTGCATCTCTGTCAGCTCGAAAAACGAATGACCGAGACCACAACAGATTCCAGCCCCAGACAGTTAATTCAACATATAACAGAAGAGAGATGTCCTGTCAGGAACGACCAAGTCCAATAACACATTTAGGATCATGGTCCGCCCCTTTATGAACATCTTAATCAACTGACTCAATCGATCGCTCTTGGAAATGGTTATCAGCGGATAAAAACATTTATTTAGGGTTCATGCATGACCATAGGTCAATAATTAGGGTCATTGATCTGATGGGTAGATTCTGAATTGATCTAACCAGTAGATGATATGAGGTGGTCATGTGTCATAAGTACATATCCACAGAGTACTGAAGAATAGAGCTCTCACTGAGACAAAACTGAGGTCCCCTACCCCCTCCTGTCCATATTGTCATCATGCTGTCATCAGCAGGGATTGTGTGTGTGTGTGTGTATATGTGTGTGTGTGTGTATGTGTGTGTGTGTGTGTGTGTGTGTGTGTTGGCTCAGCACTATTGTAACAGATTGTTTCCATGATATCAAAATGCACTGTTAGTATTTATGTCCTTTAGAATTGTACATGTATGTGGACATAAATCAAGTATTTAAAATGTGTGTCTGTGTGTGTGTGTGTGTGTGTGTGTTTGTGTCTGTGTGTGTGTGTCTGTGTGTCACGGGTGGCCTGTCAGGATTGATGGGTGTTTTCTTGGCTCAGTGGCTCAGTGGGACGTCAGGTGACAGAGGTCAGACTGGAGCTGCCGTCTCAATGATGAGCCTCAAGGTCAGGCTGTAGAAAACCACCCATATGTGTCTGCCTGTGTGTGTGTGTGTGTGTGTGTGTGTGTGTGTGTGTGTGTGGGGGGGTGTGTGTGCGTGTGTGCAAGCATGCGTGTGTGTATGAGTATGTGTGTGTGTATGTGTGCATGTGTGTGTGTGTGTGTGTGTGTGTGTGTGCAAGCATGCGTGCGTGTGTGTGTGTGCATGCGTGCATGTATGTCTGTGTGTGTGCTTGCGTTTGCGTACGTGTGTGCATGCGTGCATGCGTGTCTGTGTGTGTGCTTGCGTTTGCGTACGTGTGTGTGTGTGCAAGCGTGCTTGTGTGTGTGTGTGTGTGTGCGTGTGTGTCTACTCCCGCTGCTCAGACACTGTGACAGTGAGTTGCTTCTATATCTAGGTGTACAGTAAGAGAGAAGCAGGGTGACGTCTGCTATGAGTAGTGAAGCTGTGACATGAATCAAGAGTGTGTTCTGAACGGGCAGAGGACCGCCACTGATGGGGTGTACAGTAGCCATGTTTATTTCGCTTTTTCTGATTGCATTTCTGTCACGGAGCATTGTCCCAATCATCCCAATCTGAGAGAAAGCTGAGTCGTTCGAAAGGGTCGACGCACCGCTTCTCCTCAGGTACTGCTGTGCAATGAAAATTATGTAATAATAATAATAATAATAATACATTAGACTTTTCTAGACACTCACTCTTGAGTAAGTAAGTTAAGTATGTAAGTAATACAACACTGTACATGCATAAACGGAAGCACATGGGTGCCCACACACACACACACGCACACACACACACACACACACACACACACACACGTGCAAACACGTGCACACACACACACACACACACACTCCAACACACACTCCAGGTGGCTCACAGCTTTATTTGGCCACTGTGCCACCATCTCTGTCCCTGTCCTGCCATCTGGGTAGAAACACCGCCAGCATCCGTGGCGTGGTGGCTCTCCGGACCTGGCAGCAGCACCACACACACACACACACACACACACACACACACACATACACACACACACATGCGCACACACACACACACACATGCGCACACACACACACACACACACACACCACACGCACACAGACACACACACACACACACACACACACACACACACACACTCACACACCCTCACACACACACACGCTCCTGCCTTCTTTATGGTGCTGCTGATGTCACTATGTTGCTGGGAAGACTTCGCTGCCCACACAGGGAGGAGGAAGAGGACAGTGTCAGGCTTCAGTAGCTGAAGGGTGCATCCCAATTAGGTGGCACCCTCTTGAAAGAACAAGCTGACTATCTACTCCGAGAGTCCCTTCTTCATTTTCTCCTACATACACCTGTTACCTAAGACGTTTATTAGATACATAATATGACATTAGATTTATGTTTAGATCTATATATGCAAATAAGGCTTTCTGATACAGACTTCAGCAGGTGTGATCATCATTAGGCTACTCGTTTTCTGAAAAGCGTCCCAGACCAAGCTGCCTCATTATTGAGAGTGACAGTCCCTTCTTCATTTTCTCCTACTAACTGTATCTGTTACGTAACACTTTCACTAGGTGTGCAAAAGCGTTTTTTTTAGTTTTTTTAACACAGGCTTTATCAGGTGTCCTCCTCATCAGGCTAATCACTTTAGGAAGGGGACGACCTCCGAGTCCAGGCTGGCTGACTACAGTAGCGAGTCTGGGCCTCGGCTGGGTTCTGGGTTCTGTTCCAGCCCAGCTGCTCAGAGACGTACTGCCACAGACGCTGAGCGTAGGCAGTTTTTCTCTCCTCCTTCGGGCAAAGTTGTTCATCAAAAGCAGAGACATTAGTGGGACACGGTCACTTCTAATAAGCCTGCAGTACCTGTAGCCTGCCGCCAGCACCTCAGGTTGTGATGTAAACCCTGTAATGATGAAAACATCATATGGTGTCGTATCTAATCTAATGATATACTACTGACTGCTGTCTGAGAGGTTGTAGGAATTGTACAGTATATTCATTAACAGCATACAGTATGAATGTACATTTACATTTACATTTTTGGCATTTAGCAGACGCCTTTATCCAAAGCGACTTACAACAAATACATTTTTAAGTTTTAAGTAAGTGAATCATCTATCCCTCAGTCATAGCAAGAAAAAGTAATCTATGCTTAGGAAGAATTCATTTCTTATTTTAATGTCTATTTCGCAAAGATATGGCTTGTCTTTGAACATGGAATAAAACAATAAATAAACAAGTTCATTCTAATTAGAGTATATTACTGTATTATTTCTAACATGTGAGGCAATGGTAAGCCTCTTACAAAGGATCCCATAGCATCTCACCGTTACCTCACAGCCACCAGCCAGTCAGCGGGGGGCCCAGAAGAACCATGCTTAACACTATGTAAACCCACTCAGCAGGAGAGACGGGAATGAGAGAGACAATTACCAATCTTAACAGAGTGGGGTGAGGGAGGGGGGGGGGTTCCAGTCAACCATTCTCTGCTGCCCATATGGACCAAGGCTACGCTTGAGTGACAGCAGTGTAAACACCGGCTACTGTCGTATTGGATTAGAGCCCACCATATGTTGGCTGAACCACACGCTCTGTGAGCACAGAGAGATTACGGTAAACTGAATCGGAGGGAGGGAGTTATGTCTCCGTTTAATGGATTTGTAATGGACGTGGGACGAACATTCCGTAACGGCGTTGTTAGGAATTGTAGCCGCGACTGATTATGAAGCTGTATGTCTTCGATTAAAAAACCCCATAAAATTATAAATCATAATCATAATCATAAAAAACGACTGTCCCTCTCTGAAACCTCACTGAGACGACGATCAAGTCAGATTGACAGCCACGGTGTGTGTAGACGTTAACAGGCGGTCACATCAACATTCGCCCTCAACCAGGGGGTGCCCAACCTTCCATTAACCAGCTCCTCGCCAGGACCTTGACTGGTTGAAACGCTGTTCTAAGGATGACGCTGGAACGACATCGAACGATTTCACCCCGCTCCCCTCAGGCAGGAGGGTGCGGTCCCTAAAAACTGTGAAGGCCCGACATGCACACAGCTTTTTCCCCACAGCCATCCGGCTCCTAAATGCCGCTGGCCCCCACCCCACCCCCTGACCTGACCCCTATCTATCTATCTACCCTCCCTCCACCCCCACCCAGAGAGCTTTGGACTGTCTGGATATGAACACTTGAACACTTGATCTCTGCACTTTATATTTATATTAATTATGACTCTTGCACTTTGATGTTGGTTTGCACTGTCTTGTCCTGTCTTGCACCTGTCCTGCTGTAAACCGTGCTCCATTGTCCCAAACCAAATTCCTAACATGTTTACATGTCATGGCAATAAAGTCTTCTGATTCTGATTCTGATTCTGATTCTGACATGTCTCTCGCCCTGCATTACCTCACCTGCTCAGCTAACCTCTGGTGACTCCTGGTGAAAACCTTGTAAGGGTGTCCTGCCCTAACCTCTCTACAGCTGGAAAAAAGTTCTAGTGAGTACCAAAAAAAGGGTACTTCATTTGTCCCTGTAGTGTAGGGGAACCCTTTTTGGTGCCATTGAGAACATTTTGGGCTTCCATGTTTGTTGAACCATTTCCACAAAATGTGTGAACAACAAAAAATGAAGAACC
>NC_137689.1:17300479-17302979 GCF_963989245.1 Nansenia antarctica
CGTGAAGTGAAGCACCAGGGCACGTGCCAGCAGCATCCTCTGACAGGCCAGCGGCCCGACACTGGGATGTATAAGTCTCTCCTCTGGCCCTCTGGCCCTTTGACCCTCTGGTCCTGTCATCACCGTGGAGACCAATATCATGACGTCATGACATGATAATCACTGAACAGAACAGAGGAGATTGAATCTGTAATCTGTTCCATGTCGTCAGAGAGGAGAGCATCAATTGATGCTTGACCTCTCGTGGACTCTGTTGGGCAAGACTTATGAGTCAGAACGGCGGATGATAAGAATTAACGTGAGTCATGATGATGGTTTCCTGACTGTATTGACGGCGCTCTCGACTGCAGCGCTTTGCTTTGTTTCGTTTTCTTGACGCGATTATCCCAGGGGTGGTGTAATCGTGGCGCCGTGTGAGTAAACAAATCAAACCCTTTCATTGTCCGAACGCACACTGACAGCCTCCTGCTGACGACCCTCGTAGGAAGTCCACTCTGAGTGGATTGTGACAAGGGGGCATCGATAAACCAATCAATGAAATGTATTTGTACAGCGCTTTGAACACAACAACTGTCTCAGAGTGCGTGTTGCTTTACAACAAGAACAATACAAACAAATATCGATGAATAATACAATATAAACAATATAAACTAACACCCAACCGTAGACCTCCAAAAAGCAAGCCAAGGAAAAACTCGCCTTCCACCCCTACTCTTTTGTCTAGCCTGAGCATGTGCAGCAGTGGAGGCTGGTGGAGGGAGAAATTGGAGGACGGGCTCATGGTATCCCCAGTCCCATTCCTTTAATTTTTAATTTTGCCATTTTAGCAGACGCTAATGTAATGGCTAAAAATGCTCTGACGTGTCTTCCTGACATTCCTGTGTATAATCAGTATATCCTAAGTTGATTTGTTCCTGTACTAACGTCATAGACTAAAAGGTTAACAGTATGTTATCTGTTCTTGCTTTACCACCTTACTTCTCAGTACAGAATGTGATCTTGTTGACTCTGCTGGGCAGGCGTGTTAAATCTGCCACTTGACAAGATAGTGTGCCCATCTGCTAGTACTGAGAAAGATAAGGTACACACCAGACCATTGTCTGTAAATCACGCCACCCTCGAAGGAGGGCCGGCTGACCTTGTGCATCTAGTCCAGTATAAACATTTTTAATGGTCATGAGAACGGGAATTCGGGGCTTCTTGCCAGGACAGCTCTCATGACACTTCTGTTGTGTACTGTTGTTTAAGAAGTCACTAGTAGTGGTGTGGTTTCAGGCGGGATTTGAACTCACAACCTTCCGATCACAAGTCCAACTCACTATCCACTAGACCACCACTACCCCGTATAGACCACCACTGCCCCGCATAGACCACCACTACCCCGCATTCCTCAGACTTCTCCCTCCGTCAGCCTCCCCTGGGGTGCAGTAGAGCACTGTGGTCATGCACACGTTCCCACTCAGGTCCAGCTGGCCTGTTTGGAGCCCTGACAGCACATGACCATGACCAGGAGATCAGAGGGTCCCCTGGGTCAGATGCAGATGGTGTCTTACACGTGCTCTGGTCACACACAGTACAAGCCTGTAGACTTGTATACTCTGTACTTCAAAAGCTAGACATCTGTTTGGGAAATCTGTTTTGTGTTTTATGTATTGCAATTTATCAGCAATTGGAACGAACAAAAATGATGGCAGCAGATCAGCAGCAGATCAGCTTGTACATGTTTCCAGGCATTAGAACAGATCCATACTTATGGGTGTCTGTGTTCCATCAGTCTGCATCAATGCGTTTTGCATATTTGCGCTGACAAATAAAAGACGAGACAGCACACTCATCAATACAGAGATCAATAGACACTACCCTGTATCATAACCCACCGATCAATAACTCAGTCAATAAAGAAACATTCATGCACCCAGTCGTCTGGTGGAGGTTAAACTGTCCCAAGCTGGTCGACTTGTATTGCTTTGGGTTTAAGTGGGACTTTTTCAGCCTGTGAGGTAATACACACACACACACACACACACACACACATACACACACACACACACACATACACACACACACACACACACACACACATCCCTCCAGTTCTAGGCAACAGTTGCTCCTAGGGAATTCCGAGAAATCGCTCCCTAGATGAATCCCAGCAAGAGTGAAGTAGTTCAATTATAGGATATGGTTACTTACACCTACCCAATGGTTTGGCACAGAGAAGCACTTCCTTACATTGAGGTCAAACATGTACATAAACAAATTAATGGATGTACAGTATGAACTGGTTATTTTCCCAGAGTGAGTGAGTGAGTGTGTGTGTGTGTGTGTGTGTGTGTGTGTGTGTGTGTGTGTGTGTGTGTGTGTGTGTGAGAGAGAGAGAGAGAGAGAGAGAGAGAGAGAGAGACAGAGAGAGACAGAGAGAAAGACACAGAGAGAGAGAAATCAAGAAAGAAAGAAAGAAAGAAAGAAAGAAAGAAAGAAAAAAGAAAGCGAGAGAGAGATC
>NC_137689.1:17307979-17387979 GCF_963989245.1 Nansenia antarctica
ATTTAAATTGTTTAAAAGGAATAAGTTAAGAGATAAGTTAAGAACATGTTACATTTAAATACAGTGTTTAAATATATAAATATTGCTAAAGAGAGAATTTCATCTGTTTACTTTAAAATTGATATTGTGATATGAGAGTTCATGATATATAGTTTTTTTTTTTTCCTCCTCTTCGTGACACAGCGGCTTGGCGGCGCCATATTGAAAGACACAAATTCTTTCGAATAAACGCCCGAAACGTCCAATTCGCCAAGATGTCGTACTTGGAGGATTATCTCGAGATGATCGAGCAGCTACCGATGGACCTCCGCGACAGGTTTACCGAAATGAGGAAGATGGACTCGCAAGTGCAGAGTGCCATGGACCAGCTGGAGCAGTGGGTGAATGAGTTCTTCGTCAACGCGAAGAAGAACAAGCTGGAGTGGAGGGAAGAGCAGATGGAGGTCATCAAGAAGGACTATTACAAGGCGTTGGAAGATGCTGATGAGAAGGTGCAGCTGGCCAATCAGATTTATGATCTGGTGATCCGCCACCTCAAGAAGCTGGACCAGGAGCTGGCCAAGTCCAAGATGGAGCTGGAGGCCGACAACGCTGGGATCACTGAGATCCTGGAGAGACAGTCTCTGGAGATGGACAGCCCCTCTCAGCCAGTCAACAACCACCACGTCCACTCACACACCACGGTGGAGAAGAGGAAATACACCACGCAGCCGGCCCACCACACCACAGAGCACGTCCCAGAGAAGAAGTTCAAGTCTGAAGCGCTGCTCTCCACGCTCACCTCAGACGCCTCCAAGGAGAACACCCCAGGCTGCCGGACCAACAGCACGTCCTCCTCCTCTAACAGTGCGTACAGTGTGAACTCCTCCCAGCCGCTGGCCTCCTACAACCTCAGCTCCCTGCCGGCCGGGCCCGGGGCGGGGGCGAGGGCCGGGGCCATCACCATGGCTGCTGCTCAGGCCGTCCAGGCCACCGCACAGATGAAGGAGGGCAGGAGGACCTCCAGCCTGAAGGCCAGCTACGAGGCCATCAAGAACAGCGACTTCCAGCTGAGCCGGGAGTTCTCTCTGTCCCGCGAGGCGGCCGGCTACACCTCCTCCGCCCTGGCCTCCACCCTCACCCAGACCCTCGCCCCCGCCGCCGCCGCTTCAGAGTCCCGCGGAGGACGCAAGACCAAAGGCAACACAAAGACTTCGTCCTCCTCCTCCTCCCTGTCGTCCTGCTCCTCCTCCTCCGCCCTGGCCCAGGAGCTATCCCAGCAGGCCTCGGCCCTGCCAGAGTCTGAGGCCAACAGCCAGGTGGACTGGACCTACGACCCCAACGAGCCCCGCTACTGCATCTGCAACCAGGTGTGGTACGGGGGGATGGTGGGATGTGATAATGAAGATTGCCCCATCGAGTGGTTCCACTACGGCTGCGTGGGCCTGACCAAAGCCCCCAAGGGGAAGTGGTACTACTGCCCCCAGTGTACAGCTGCCATGAAGAGGAGAGGCAGCAGGCACAAATAGACCACCAGCACCCCCCCCACCCCCCACCCCCCACTTCCCTTCTCATCCAGGACCACCCCCCATGCCCCCCACCCCCTCCCTCCTATCCCATTCCACCTCCTTCCTCCTCCTCTTCACCCATATCATTACAACAAAGAAAATCATTAGTCCTTTTACTAATAGTTGTTTCATGCCTCCCAGGTTCAGCCAATCCAACCATCCCCACGCATTCTGATCAGTGTGGGATGTTGTCAGGATGTGTTGCAAGTCACGGAGTCGGTTCATAGTGTCAGTCACATTGGGCAAGTGTAAGTTGTCGGTGATGTAAGTGCAGCATGTGGTGTTAAGCATCACACATGTTCCTCCTGCCACTGCAGTCAATAGGTCAAGAGCCATTCGGTTCTGGAGTACCATCAGTCTGATCTGATCGATTTCGCGGTTCTGGGCTTCGTTTATCGTAAGGGATGCATTTACAAATGTCTAATTGATAGTTCAGGGTTTCTAGGCGCAGGGAATGCTTCCCTATCCCTATCCAGGGGAATAATGCATGTACAATCTTTTGACTAGTAGTCCAGAGTTTCTTGTCATCTGGGACATCACTGCCCCAGACTGGGTCGTGTGCCTGGACTTGGGCGTCTCGTTTGGGTCGTCGGGAGGATGTGGTCCCCTCATTCTAAGAGGTAGTGGATCTGGAGAATTCTTCACCGGGTTTGAGACGTACTACTCACTATAAGAATAGACCCCTTTGTAGCCGGGCTTCCACCACTACCCGTCGTTCGAGGGAAACAATGTCACATTCTTACAATGGCTTTGGTGTATCCACGTATCTCGTTCTGCGATCTTGACAGCAGTTGGGGTGCTCAGCAGCACCTCAAATGGCCCAACCCACCGCGGGCTGTGCCAATGTTTTCTTTTTATTTCTTTGATGAGGATCTGGTCACCAGGTTGTAGTCTGGATTCCTGTAGGGAAACAGAGAGGTCTGGCAGATTATTTGTTCTGGCTATTTCCTGTTTCCTAAATAGCTGGGCCATCCACGTGGCCAGTGTGTTTTCCGTTTCTGCCAAATCTACTTCCCTAATGTCGTCTACTATGGGTAGTCTAAACTTTCTCCCATTTACTATTTCAAATGGGGACAAACCCATAGGTGTCGGTGTTATTCTCATGTGTGTTTCCACTAGAGAAACACACTCTTCCCACCTTCGTCCCGTTTCTTCCATTGCGTTCTTAAGTCTTAAGGGCTCTGCACACAGCGTGCGATTTCTGTTGCGCGTCAACATTCCATTTTGAAGTTTGAATGGAAGTCTATGAGAACATCGCATCTCAACACACACGGCCCCGATTTTAATCGCACGGCGAAAATTCGATTCCATTCGTTTTGAATGGGACAAAGCACACGGCGTGCGAGTTTTGTCGCACTGTCAAATTTTGCAAATGTTAGCTTCAAAATGAATGGAATCGAATTTTCGCCGTGCGATTAAAATCGGGGCCGTGTGTGTTGAGATGCGATGTTCTCATAGACTTCCATTCAAACTTCAAAATGGAATGTTGACGCGCAACAGAAATCGCACGCTGTGTGCAGAGACCTTTAGTTTGATTGTGCCGTTCGTTCTCTCTATCAACCCTGCACTTTTAGGGTGATAGGAACAGTGATTCTTTAGTTCAATGTCCAGGTGTTTGGACACGTGTTTGATCAATTCGTTCACGAAATGTGATCCATATGCATGTGTTGAAATGGATGTTCTGCAGAGGGGAACTTGCCCCTCTTTGGTCTTTCATTTCCTTGTGAATTCTGTTTGCAGCAGGTCATACACGATCTACAAAAGTTTTTTGAAAATTGTGTGTAATTATATGTGTGAAAATTAAAATGTGCATTAACCCTGTCAATCATCCCTGCTGTTGATACGTGGCAAACCCATGTATCAAATGAGCCGCTGTTTTGTAGAGGCTTTGTGGTAATACAATTTTCCCATTTATTCTATAAACTTTGTCATTCGTCCAAATTCGTGTGTATGTGTATTTTTTGTGTTCGTATGTAAATGCGAACCACCCCTGTGAATCTTTATCCACTGGGATGGAGAAGAACGCATTGCTAAGGTCTATAACCAGGGGTGCAAACTTGTCACCTTTCTGCTAAATTAGCCGTTTTTATCTCAAAATAGGTCATCCATGTGAATTGTGTAGATCTGCAAAAAAAAATGTTTTGGGTGTGGTGGGGGGGGGGGTGTGTGTCTAAGTCTCATCCATGTCACATGATGCACAAGCTAGCTAATCTCCCTGTCTGCTAAACTCTGCTGCAGTTGAAATAACGTTTAGCTTCAGGGAGCTAGGTACAGTTCCAGACAGCATAGAGAACACAGTCACGGTAAACTGTTTTAGAAGTAATTCTGCAGGTGTTGAGGTCAGGGCTGCTGCTACTTACACACGCATCATTGTTAGACCACCGTTAGTGCTAGCGATATCTATTTAACACCATTAGTGCTAGCGCTATCCCCCCCCCCCCCCCCCCTAAGGTTAGCCACAAAAAAAATGTGTCACCTTTTTGGGCCATCACCTGTTTGCACCCCTGTATAACAGAGAAGTATGCAGTGGCGGACTGGCCACCGGGCAAGCCTGGCAAATGCCAGGAGGGCCGCGAGACTCTGGGCCGCTCAGAATGTATTATATAAAATATATATATATATATTTGTAATTTTGTCTCTGGTGATTTTCATTGAAAATAACTTATTTCAGCAGACCGCGGCCCAAAACATTTTATATCGGCCGGGCCATCCACGCAGTTCTGCATCGCGGATGCCCAGGGCCCTAAACCAATAGGAGCAGAGCTCCCCTATGGGGCGGAGCTCCACGATGTAGAACTGGAGTATGTAAACCAATAGGAGCAGAGCTTTAGGTAGCAATGTAAACCAATAGGAGCAGAGCTTTAATTAATAATTTAATAATTTTGTCATTTAGCAGACGCTTTTATCCAAAGCGACTTACAATTACGAATTACAGGGACATTCCCCCTGGAGTAACTGAGGGCTAAGTGCCTTACCCAAGGGCACACTAGTAGTGGTGTGGCTTCAGGCGGGATTTGAACTCACAACCTTCCGATCCCAAGTCCAACTCACTATCCACTAGACCAGTGGTTCCCAACCTTTTTTGTCTTGTGTACCCCTTGAGCTGTTTTGCCATGCCAGAAGTACCCCCTCACTCATGCGTGTTGATTATTTCCCAAAAATTTCAATTAAACTCTAACTTGCAAATATAACATTTATTACTGACACACAGAGAGCAAAACCTCTTCTCATGTCTCCAAAACTCTAAACACATTTTCTGCTTTACACACATTTTGCTATTCAAAATGGCACTTTTTAAATGCACTGAACACGGTTTTCTGCACACAACAATCTGACATAAAGTCACATGTTTGCCATTTCAAAACATTGCCATTCAAAATTAGACTACATGAGCTAATTGGCCAATACATGTGCCACCTGGCCACCTCAATGGTTAATTGTTACCACTTCAATCAGGAAAAAAAACAGTGTACACCTACATGCCCACACACTCACTGAAAATAGAATATAAATAATAATGAATTTGATTTGATATCTGTTTCTTTTCCCTTTCTCCTGCTCCTCTTTGGCTTCTGTCTGAGGTGCAGTGATGTCATCCTTTTCTCATCCCAGAGTCTTGACTGATGGGGAGAGGAAACAGACAAGATGAGACAGGATAAAACGTATCACACACACACACACACACACACACACACACACACACACACACACATAGAGAGAGAGAGAACACATTCAAGACATTATGATTATCACAAATTCCCTCTCAGGGACGAGAGCTAATTGAACCAGAATATCATCACAAGTGTCAGTTGCACTTGCAATACAGCCACCCACACCCCCAACCATCCACACACACACACACACACACACACACACACACACACACACACACACACACACACACACACACACACACACACACACACACTTAAACTTCTTATCTAACTCTACTGATTATTAATGAAAATCATTTGAACCACTCCCCTTTAATACATAGATATTTACACCATTGTGAAAAATATTCTGACTCACCCAGTAGCAGTTGCAATTCTTTTTTTCATCAGTTGAGCTTTAATGAGACACTTGAGGTTGCTTCTCTTTCATAAGCTTTGACAGTTCTGGAGGCAGTGTGGCAACAGCAGTCACCAGGCTGCTCTCCACACTCAGTCTGTTCCTTGGCTTGGTTTTGATGTGGGTCAAAGCTGAGAAGGTCACTTCACACATATATGTAGATCCAAAAGGCAAAAGTTCATTCAATGCACACTTTCCCAGCACTGGATATTCCTTTTCAACATCACACCAAAACTCTGTCAATGACTCAGCATGTGCCATCTTCAACCCACGATCAGAGGACATGTCCATCAGATTTTCCTGCAGGCTTGCAGGAAGGCTGCTGCTGCTCCTGTCATTCACTCTGAATGGGTTCATCACCCAGTCCAGTTTTTCTGACTTTGTTTCAATGTCATGAAAGTACTGGTTGAAGTCAGTGTCAAGTTTGGACAGATGTGCTTTAACTATTTTCACCACAGGACCTCTGTCAGCATCAGTGGTGGCGAGATGGCCATCAAGCAGTGGGAAACAGCTCACATCTCCATCCTTACATTTCCTCTCCCATAATTTAACCTTCTTTATAAATCCATTCACTTTGTCATACATGTTAAGGATGTGTGAGTACTTACCCTGAAGTGAAAGGTTGAGCTCATTCAGCTTAGTGAAGACATCAGCAAGATATGCCAGCTGCGCAACCCACACTGCATCCTCAAACAGGGCTGCAAGAGGGTGGTCGTTTTCTGTCAGGAAAGCAAACACCTCGATGCGCAATTCATAGAGCCGCAGCAGCGTTTTGCCACGAGACAGCCAGCGAACGTCTGTGTGAAGCAGTAGCTGCTCATGCTCTGACCCGCTGCCATGACAAAGAGTTTGAAACAGTCTGTGGTTCATTGGCCGGGACTGAATGAAGTTAATCACCTTAACTGCGTCGTCCATAACTGCACTTAACTCGGGGCTCATCTTTTTGCTGGCGAGTGCCTCCCGGTGAATAATACAGTATATCCACTTAATTTGGGGGTTCACCTTCATCACACGCCCAAGCAGCCCACGCACCTTACCCGTCATTGCTGCCGCTCCATCGATACAGATGTGACTGCAGCATTTCCACTCCAGATCGTTGTCTTTGAAGAAGCTGTCAATAATCAGAAATATTCCCTCGCCAGTTGTCTTTCCTGGCAGCGTCTTGCAAAACAAGATATGCTAATTTATGTCCGACTCTTCTTTATAACGCACAACAGCCAGCAGCTGAGCCTCCCCACTAACGTCGGTCATTTCATCTAATTGCAAAGCGAACTGACCTGCTTGCTTCATTTTATCCACCACTTGTCCGACAATATTTATGGACATATCATCAATCCGACGGGAGACGGACGGTACCAACTTGAGCGCGTCAGCTGCTTTGTTGTCCAGCATAGTTTTAGCCAAAATCATAGCGGCAGGCAAAATCAGATCTTCGGCGATTGAATGTTAGTTTTTTTTACTTAGCCACTAGTAATGAAACAGCATAGGACGCCTCCAGTGCTTTGCTTGACACACTTGCCGCTTTCTTCAGTGTAGCCTGACTTGACTTGAACTCTGACAGTTTTCGCTTGAAAAAGTCGTCAGTTTTACCAACAGTTGCTAGGTGTTTGGTGCCGCTGTAAATGGGATGGCTTCATTGAATTATTAGCCAGGACTTCGCCGCAGAAAAAGCACTGTGGCTGTGGTGGATCAACCGATGTACATGTAAATCCCCACAAAACATGTTTCCAAATAATAGCGGGGTCCTTTTTTTTTCTTCTTTTTTCTGATCTAACCGTCTGATCTGCCTCTGATCTAACCGTCTGATCTGCCTCTGATCTGACCGTCTGATCTGCCTCTGATCTGACCGTTACTGTAGCTGGTCGTTTTAACCATCTGTCCATCTTTGCGGTATACTGACAGGCCTAGCTGACTATCGCGCGAAAATGATCGTGAACGTGATTTAAATGTGACGTGACTACCACTTGTGTTACAGTCATCACCTGTCGGGGAGGAACTTAAGTTGCATCGTACCATTTTAACAACAGCTTTATGAAACGACTATATTTAATTATTTTTTTGGTAAGGGAAATAAATTATAATTCCAAATCTTTCCACGTACCCCCTGCAATCCCCTCACGTACCCCTAGGGGTCCGCGTACCCCCGGTTGGGAACCACTGCACTAGACCACCACTACCCCTAGGTAGCGGGGTAAACCAATAGGAGCAGAGCTCCCCTATGGGGCGGAGCTCCACGATGTAGAACTGGAGTATATCTCCATAACTATCGTAGTCAGTTCTATATCGCCAGTGGACACGCACCTCATGTCATCATTCCGTTTATAACAGCAGTTAACGTTACACTGCTTTCATTTTCAGAATGGGGGAATTTGATGAGAGCGATGCAGTTAATGTGCAACAACTGGATGCAGGGAGCAAGTGTAGTTGGAAGTAGGAATGCACCGAAATTCGCATGTATTGGGCCGAAAATAGCACAAAAAAGTACATTCGGTGTGAAAAGGCTATTGAAAGAGATATTGACTGATGACTGCCTACTGATAATACATATAATTACAGCAAACATGTCGGTAGTTTGGCATCTGTCCTCTGACTTTTTATGTTAACAATCCGTGTTGCGTGTTGCGTTTGGAAATAGGGCTGTTGTGTCGCAAATGCCAGGGCTCTTTTTTGATCCCAGTCCGCCCCTGGAAGTATGTGTGTGTGTGAGTGTGTCTCTGTGTCTCTGAGTTGGAGTGTGCCTGTTCTGCTCTCAGTGCGTCTTTCTCTCCCTAACTCCCTCTCTCTCTCTGAGTCTCTCTCTCTCTCTCTCTCTCTCTGAGTCTCTCTCTCTCTCTCCCTCTCTCTCTGCTCTCTCCTGTTCTGCTCTCAGTCTCTCTCTGTCTGTCTGTCTCTCTGTCTGTCTGTCTCTCTCTCTGTCTGTCTCTCTCTCTGTCTGTCTCTCTCTCTCTCTGTCTCTGTCTGTCTGTCTCTCTCTGTCTCTGTCTGTCTCTCTCTCTGTGTCTCTGTGTCTCTCTCTCTCTGTGTCTCCCTCTGTGTCTCTCTCTGTCTCTGTCGCTCTGTCTCTGTCTCCCTCTCTCTCTCTCTCTCTCCCTCTCTCTTTCTGCCTTCTCTCTCTCTCTCCTTACCCTCTCTCTCTTTCTCTCTCTGTCTGTCTGTCTCTCTGTCTGTCTGTCTGTTTCTCCCTCTCTGTCTGTCTGTCTCTCTCTGTCTGTCTGTCTGTCTGTCTTGTCTTGTCTTGTCTTGTCTGTCTTTGGCTCTTCTATAATACCATTACAAGTTAATTTACTCTACTTCTATTCTATACTACATTCTCTTACCCTCTTCTGGCTCTCTGGTTCCTTCTACTCTCTGCTCTTGAGTCCCCTCCACCTCCCTTTCAAATCTCTCACTCCATAAACATTCTCTCTACTCCTCCTCTCTCTCTCTCTCTCTCTCTCTCTCTCTCTCTCTCTCTCTCATAAATCCTCTCTCTGTCTTTTCTCTCTGCATCCTCTTTCTCTGTCTCTAACCCCCACCCTTCTTCTTTCCTGCTCTGCTTGGTCTAACCATATTTTAGCGCATTTAACTTCTTTTTCTAGTTTCTGTTCATCTTTTCTACCTTTCTTGTTTTTTAATATCAGTTCTAGGCGTTCTACTAAGAGTTCGCATGCTCCTGGGTCTAATTGTCCTTTAAAACCAAACGTTTTATCCCATTTTCCCAAATACTTCGTACTTTTGGGGAAACAGTACTTCATAAACTTAACATCAAATTCCCTTTATTTTGATTTCCTTTATTGTTCTTATTTCTCAATCTCTCCTCACCCTCCTCCTTAAACAACTTTAACATTCCTCTCTCTCTCGCCCTCTTCCTCTCTCTCTCTCCCTCTCTGTCTGTCTCTCTCACACTCTCTCACACACTCTCTCTTATCTCTTACACACATACACACTCGCTCTCTCTCACACACACACACTCCCTCTCTCTGTCTCAAACACACACAGTATCCCTAATCTTGACCCTAATTCTAACACATAACCTTCCTAATCCTACACTATTCTAATCTTTTCCCTTAATATCAAAACTGCCACAATTACCCATTATTTATGTCAATGCTTCTGTTTTTACTAGACAACGTGTCGTTCAAAACCTAGTTTCCTAATTCACCGCAGTGTGCGTCGCGGATGACAGAGTTTTATGTTCTGTTTCTCCGTTCGTCACCAGTGACAGTCAATTCTCACAAGTATTCACTTTCAGTCATAGTTTCAGTTCCATTCTTAGTCTACTGTTTACATAACACAAAAGATATACATCTATTTTTCAAAATGGATTATTTTGTATGTCAAACAATTCCTATTTTGTACAATTTAGGATAAATAGACTATTCATTTCAATTGCAATATTTCTTTTTCTCTTAGGGTGAGAATAACCCGCTTATTTACCGGTGTCTTTGCTGTCTGTGTCTGGTCTTGAATCCCGTCAGCCGTCTTTGGAGGAGATAAGGAGGTTCGACATCTAACGCACCGGCCTGGAGCGAATTCACGTCCCAGGACTTTCTCCGGGTCGCTCGATCCCGGACTGTCGACAGACTTCGGTGTGTCGTTCCTTCTGATCTCCTCCTCGACGACCTTGGGATCCGGCTTACGAAGGACCAATTGTTGGGTTGGGTTAAATACTATATTCTGATTCAACCTGGTTGTAAGACAGGTAATGCTAACCCAGCGCTAGTTCAAACAGACCGTAGTAGACTTCAAACACAAAGAGACACGGATTTAACATGAGCTCATTTTCTTGCGCAAGGAGAGTGCGCAAGGAGAGTGCGCAAGAATTCAAACTGAATCTTTCACTCTCTTTGCCAGCATTTTATGGCCATAAACCCACCCACAATCATGGCCATACCCTTGATCTTGTGATTACAAAGGGTCTTGAGGTCTCAATATCAGGTATCAGCGACCTGGCCCTCTCTGACCATTTCTGTATTTTCTTTACCATTGTAACACATAAAGCTGAAAGCAATGCTGAACGTGTTGTTAAAAAACGTTATCTTACCCCTGCAGTGGCTGAACATTTCAAAGCTTTAATGAACAGTAATCACACAACTCCCACGTTATGTGAAAACGACTTAGTAATTACCTTTAACAATAAAGTAAAAATGGCCCTAGACTCCCTGGCACCTACCAAACTAAAAAAGGTTGGAGCCAAGAGGAGAGCACCATGGCGAAACAGTGAAATAAATCTCTTAAAGAGAACATGTAGAAAAGCTGAGCGCAGATGGAGAAAGAGCAAACTACAGATTGATCAGAATATTTTTAAAGAACATCTATCTGCCTTTAACTTGGCAATGCGAAATGCTAGGAAAAATCACTTCTCAAAGATAATATCTACAAACAAGAATAACCCCAGGGTCTTGTTCTCGACAATTGATTGCCTTGTAAACCCTGCTCCTAGGACTCTAGACGGCGCAGCCTCTGTCACCAAATGCGAGGAATTTGCAGCCCACTTCAGGGATAAGATAACAAATATTAGAATGTGTATTACTCAGGAAAGACTAGGTTTGTGTAGCACCACAGATCCGCCACCACAGAACATGACTATGAGCATGTTCACCATGATTAGTACGGAAACACTAGGTAAAATTGTGTCACAGCTTAAACCGTCTACGTGTCCTCTTGACCCTATTCCTACCACCTTTTTTAAGGACATTTTTGAATCTGTGTCTGATGACATACTAGGCATTGTAAATCACTCCCTACTTAAAGGGATATTTCCAGCGGCGCTAAAAACTGCCCTGGTTAGACCCACCCTGAAGAAAAGTAACCTAGATCCTTCTGATCCAAAAAACTGTAGACCAATATCCAATCTTACTTTTCTAAGCAAAATTTTAGAAAAGGCAGCGTATAGACAGCTTCATGAATTCTTAGTCCTAAATAATAGGTATGACCCACTTCAGTCAGGTTTCCGATCATACCACAGCACAGAAACCGCTTTGCTTAAAGTAACTAATGACCTTAGGATAAATGCAGACTCGAAAAAACTCTCGATTCTTGTACTCTTAGACTTAAGTGCAGCCTTTGATACGGTAGACCACTCCATACTTATTGAGAGACTTGAAAACTGGGTTGGCCTCTCAGGTCCGGTCTTAAACTGGTTCAGGACTTACCTGGCTGACCGTGATTACTTTGTAGCCCTTGGTGACCATAAGTCAAAAAATTATAGCACAACCTGTGGAGTTCCCCAGGGGTCCATTTTAGGACCGTTGCTTTTTAGCCTATACATGCTACCCCTCAGTTCTGTTATCAAGAAGCATAGCGTTAACTACCACAGCTATGCTGACGACACTCAGCTTTATATCTCAGTAACTCCCAACGACTACAAGATGATCGACCACCTGATAGACTGTATTGCCGATATTAATATTTGGATGACACAAAACTTTCTCCAACTCAATCAAGAAAAAACAGAGGTATTGATCATTGGCGAGAAAACTGGGAGAGAGAAATTATCTGCACACTTGAAAACACTAGCTCTTAACACTAAGTGTCAGGCCAGGAATCTTGGTGTCATAATTGACCCAGATCTAAATTTTGAAACTCATATAAATAACACTATTAAAACATCCTTCTACCATCTAAGAAACATCACTAAGGTACAATCATTTCTCTCCCAGGCAGACACTGAAAAATTAATGCATGCGTTTGTTACTAGTAGGCTAGATTACTGTAATGCTCTCCTGACAGGTCTCCCCAAAAAAATGATAAATAGACTACAAATGGTTCAAAATGCTGCTGCTCGTGTCCTTACTAGGACCAAACGGAGAGCGCACATCACACCTGTCTTGAGATCACTACACTGGCTCCCTGTCAGTCATAGAATAGACTTTAAGATCCTTTTACTAGTTTATAAATCACTTCACTGTGATGCACCCAATTACATGGTGGACATGCTCATAAGATACACACCAGCTAGACCCTTACGGTCTAGTGGCACGGAACTTTTAATAGTGCCAGAGGCTAGGACAAAGAGATTTGGAGGATCAGCTTTTAGCATATATGCTCCTAGATTGTGGAACACCCTACCTGAGGGCCTGAGGTTGTCTAAAACTCAGGACATTTTTAAGCGTGACCTCAAAACCTACTTATTCAATGTCGCCTTTTGATACTAAGGGAGACATTGGACATTATAGAACTAGGATCACTAGGCCATTACACCATACTCGTGTTTTTGAGATTTGTATTGACAGGAAAATGGACCCGGGTGCTGATGAGGCACTGTCAGCTCCAAATAGCACCTAGAGCAGTACTGGAACCGGTACAAGAGTGTACCAGGACCACCATCAGGTTGTATTGCTGTCATCTTTACTGTCTCTATTGTGTTGTTGCATCATAACTGTGCTTAAGTTTCTCTTTTGGCAGGACCTGTGACCATACTGGATGCAGAACGATGCAAATACAACACAAAATTTATGGACAGTGTGTACGCCGATAATATGCAAGGAATTTTTCCTGGATACATGGTGTACAGGTTTTTGCCCTTGCTTGCTTGCTTTGTGCCGGTGGTCCTGGCCTCCCCTGGGGGACCGCTGGATACTGGTAAGCAAACTGGCTAGTAGTCGCTCTATTGGTAGAGGGCTGCAAGGGAATTTTTCCTGGCTACATAGTATACAGGTTTTTTACTTTTGCCTGCTCGCGGCTCTGTCAGTATTGATTGATTGATTGACTGATTGACTGAACATTTTCATTGTGTGAAGCGCATTGAGTTGCATCTTGTAAGAAATGCGCTATACAAATAAAATTTGATTTGATTTGATTTATTGAAACACACATGGACAGGGGGAGGCAGCCTCATGAGGAAGCACAGCTTTAGCAAAATCAGATTTATGGCTGGGGCCCCTCGGAGGCCTAGCTGAGACAGGAGATAAGAAGTGGAGAGGGGGAGAGCAAGAGTTTGTGCAGAAGTACAGAGTACAGGGTGTACAAGTACAGAGTGTCTTTTTAAAACATTTATAACATTATGAAAACATCGTCCAACTCTAACAGTTACAGAGAAGTTCAGCGATTACCTCTATGGCAACCAGTTTACAGTAATCACTGATAGCAATCCTCTTACATACATACTCACTTCAGCCAAACTCGATGCAACCAGCTATAGATGGCTAGCAACCCTGTCTACCTTCTCCTTTAAGCTCCAGTACCGCCCTGGGAAGCAGAACGGGGATGCTGACGCGCTCTCTCGTCGCCCCCATGGGGATCTACATGACGACCCATTGTCTCAGAAAGAGTGGGACAGGATACGCAAGTTCGCACAACACCATCTGTCAGATCCAGTTAACATTGATGCTGTCGACCAGGAGGTGTTTCATGCTATCTGTGAGAGACAACTCGTCTACTGCACCAGTGATGGAACAGTCAGTGAGGGGAGTATCTCTCTTGTCCAAAGTCTTGCTATCTCTGCCGATGCTGTACCTGACAGCTTCAAAAAGGAAGATGAGCTCGCAGGACTGTCCATCATCCCACACCTGTCAGAGGTGGAGCTCAGAGATAAGCAGAGAGCCGACCAGTGCATCAAACACGTCATCTCTCAAATTGAGAGTGGAGAGAAACCACCGCCCACTCTGAGAGCAGAGCTTCCAGACCTACCCCTGTTGTTGAGAGAACTGAACAAGCTGGAACTGCGAAACGGCATTCTCTTTAGAACACGCCAAGAAGGGGGAAACACACAGTACCAGCTAGTCTTACCTGAAGAACTTCGCAACACAGTCTTAACGAGTCTGCATGACAACATGGGGCATATGGGAGTGGAACGCACCCTAGATCTAGTCAGAGCCAGATTCTATTGGCCGAGAATGGCCTCAGACATCGAGAAGAAAATCAAGAGATGTAACTAGAGATGCTCCGATCTGATCGGCGCCGATCGGTATCGGCCGATATGGCCTTGATCGGTTTTGATCGGAGTTCTCAAAACGGCCGATCAAACACGACCGATCAGTTTACAAAATGGCGTCGCCAGTCTGGAAATATTACACAGTGTCGGAAAGAGACAACAAATATGCCGTTTGTAATGTCTGCTCAAAAGAAATACCTCGGGGAGGAACGCACGCAAGGTCTTTCAATACCACGAATATAATACGGCATTTGAAGGCTTGTCACACCAAGGAATATAACGAGTTTGATAAATTGGCGAGCACTAAGGCCAGAGAGAAAGAGTCGTCGAAAGAACGTTCGACGCCACTCACTCAGCTAACTGTTACCGAGACATTGCAACGACAGCAACCATACGGCAACGACCACAAGAAACGAAAGGAAATAAATGCGAAAGTAATGGAATTCATATGCCTTGATCAGCAGCCCCTGTCTGTTGTGGAAGACGCAGGGTTCAAACGCCTTGTTTCCTGCCTGGATCCACGCTATACGCTGCCGGGGCGAAAATATTTCACTGATGTTTGCCTGCCGGAATTATATCAAACTGTCTACACGTACATCGGGAGCCTAGTGAAGGACAACATCGCGTCAATCAGCTTCACGACTGACATTTGGAGTTCGAGTGTCAGTCCTGTGTCTATGCTGAGCCTGACTGCGCAGTTTATCAATGCAAACTTTGAGCTGACTAAAGTGGTGCTTCACTCTCAAGAATTCCCTGGGTCACACACCGCAGAGGCCCTTGCTGCAGCTTTCACAGACATGCTCAACGCCTGGGAAATCCCAAAGGGAAAGGTGCACGTTATCCTACGGGATAATGCCAGGAACATGGAGAAGGCTATGAGGGACGCGCGTTTACCAAACCTACCGTGCATGGCTCACACACTCCAGCTCGCTGTGCATGAGGGGGTTTTGGCACAGCGTGCCATCATTGAAGTCATCGCAAGTGGAAGACGGATCGTCGGTCATTTCAAATATTCCCAGCTAGCTTACTCCCGACTGTTCAGTATTCAAAAACAAATGAACCCGAACCAGCCACCCAAAAGGCTACAACGTACTAACCCGCTGGAACAGTACGGTTAATAATAATAATAATAATTTATTAAATTTATATAGCGCTTTTCCGAGGCTCAAAGACGCTGACAATATAGGATACACATGGGGAAACACAAAAACAACAAGTAACAACAACAAGTAACATGGAACACAGAGTCAGCGAAGGTGGGGGAACACAGAGTCAGCGAGGTGGGGGGGGGGCAGGTGAGATGGCCGGGAGTCCAGGGCAGAACTACAGGCAGTGAACCAGAGCGACAGCGCGGTGCCGCCGTTGCCGTTGTCATCAGTATTGCCAGCCTGGGACCGAACCCGCGCGGCCGGCCAGCCTAGCCGTGCCATGCCAGCGACCAAATCGCGCAGCAGTGAGTAATGGCTGGGAAGGACCGACACTCACCTGCGGAGATGGCAACCCCCGAACCGGGGAGGGAGCGGTGGCTACCTCCCGGGACGAGGGTAGTGGCACAGCACGGCCAGGCCAGCGATGTCTGAGAGCGGCGCGTAGCGGGTCGGTCGGCAACACAGAGCCGGGGGACAGGAACGATGAGGCGGTGAGTACTGCAGTCCGGTAGTGAAGGCGGTGAGTACTGCAGTCCGGTAGTGAAGGCGTTGAGTACTGCAGTCCGGTAGTGAAGGCGGTGAGTACTGCGGTCCGGTAGTGAAGGCGGTGAGAGGCGGGAGATGGCGGGGGGGAAGGCAGCGGAGGTCGGCGGGACAGGATACAAAAAGGATAGGACAGGATACAAGAAGACAGGACAGGATACAAAAAGACAGGATACAAAAGACAGGACCGGGAAACAGAAGCGGCAGTCACAACGCGGACGCCAGCGTGCTCTGAACCCGGAAAAAGGTTGCCATGCTAAAAAGTTTACTGGAACAGAAACGTGCCCTATGTGCTTATGCAGCTGATTTTGAATTGCCTTCCACGTTGGCCGTCCATGAGTGGAAATTGGTGGAAAATCTGATTTCAGTGCTAGACCCCTTTGACGAGCTCACAAAAACGATAAGTTCATCAACTGCATCAGCTGCAGATGTTATACCATCCATCAGAGCTTTAACTCGTCTTCTTGAGAAAACAACAGAGAGTGACCACGGTGTGAAGACAGCCAAAGCCACGCTCCTGGAAGCTGTCAAGAGGAGATTCAGTGACATTGAATCTGAGCGCCTGTACACCATCGCTACACTCCTTGATCCAAGGTGAGAACTCCACAGGGAGAGATTCTTATGCGTATTAGCTTTGGCCTAAACATTATTGATAAAAGGGGCTATGCTTAAGTTAAAGGTAAAATATAAATACTGTGTTGTGTTATCCTGTAGTGTACGATGGTTTGCATTTAAAAAGCAGTTAATCTTAACTATAAATAAATAAATAGAATGCTATGGGGCCAAGCCCATGCCTAATTAATTCATAAATAGAATAAAAATGCTATGGGGCCCCGCCCAGGCCTAATTAATAATAAAATAGTTAAGCATAACCTACAAAATGCATTAAATACATTAATTAATGTTGCCTTTTATTTCTCTCATAATAAAAAATAGGTATAAAGACACACTCAAGCCACAGATGCGCAGGCTGCTTTCTGATGTCCTGGCTGCTGCAGCAGAGCAAGAGACGGACAGTTTGGCAGTGAGTGAGCCCCCACAGAAGGTACCACGAGCTGGCTCCTTGCATGCTATGCATGCTGAACTGTTGGCTGAAGAAGATGGGCAACAGCATGTGTGCGGCAGTGGTGACATCAACCCAAGAGCATCACTGGTTAATCTCTACCTATCAGAGGCAGTTATCCCAGACGGTAATGGACAGCCTCTTGCTTTTTGGAAGGCCAACGAAGGCCGCTTTCCTGCTCTTGCACAAGCAGCACGAGTCTTCCTCTGTGCACCTTGCACAAGTGTAGATAGCGAGCGACTTTTCAGCATAGCAGGACATATTTTAGATGATAAGAGGAACAGGCTGAGTGCCAAAAATGCTGAGATGCTTGTATTTCTCAAGGCTAATCTGCCAGTGATGCTGCTTAATCAGAAGTAAGGTTTGAGTCTGAAATCTCCTTAGGTGCAATGTTTTTTTGTTTTGTTTTATTGATTATTGCTGACTTGCTGTCTTATCTCCTCCTAATGACTTGAAACTGACTGACTTGAAACAGTATTTATTTTATATTTGGCTATAGCCTATGTTGCAGTTTAGTTTGGGTATGTTTATTGTTCCTCAGGAAATGTGTATTGTTTATTGTTCCTCAGGAAAGCTACAGTATAAGCTCCAAGTTCTCTAAGAGCCCCTAGTTCCTCTCATTCGAGTGGAATGTTGCACATTTGATGTGACAGTGTACATTTTATTTATTATGATTTTTATTTTCACATTTTATTTATTATGATTTTTATTTTCACATTTTATTTGTTTTTCCTGAAGTAAGCTACAGGTGGTTGTGAATTCAATAAAACAGATGGTTGTCAATTCATGATACTTTCTCATCTCCTAATTTCATTTGAATACTTAATATACAATGTCAATGGTGTTAAGAATAATTAAAAACATAAATAATGCTACACAATAAATAGAATGCTTCAATTGCCATTTTCGACGCTGTGATCGGTGATATCGGATCGGCAGATCACTGATTCCAGTGATCGGTGATCGGCACCAAAAACCCTGATCGGAGCATCTCTAGATGTAACAGGTGTGCTCAGGAAGACAGCACCTGAGAGAGCTGCACCTTTAGTGAATATAATGACGACCCGTCCGCTCGAACTAGTCTGTATGGACTTCCTGTCCATCGAGCTGGATAGGAGCAACACAAGTGACGTCCTAGTGATCACAGATCACTTCACGAAATACGCAGTGGCTATCCCGACATCAAACCAAAAGGCTCGAACTGTCGCAAAGTGCTTGTGGGACAATTTCATCGTCCATTACGGTATACCAGAGAAACTGCACAGTGACCAAGGTCCTGATTTCGAGTCACGTCTAATCAAAGAGCTCTGTGAAGTTGTGGGCATCCGGAAAATTCGAACCACACCGTACCAACCCAGGGGTAACCCTGTGGAACGTTTTAACCGGACCCTCTTAGGCATGCTTGGCACTCTGGAAAACCAAGACAAGTCACACTGGAAGGACTTTGTGAAGCCTTTGGTCCACGCGTACAACTGTACCAAAAATGAAGTGACTGGGTTCACACCGTACGAGCTGATGTTCGGACGTCAGCCACGGTTGCCAGTGGACATCGCATTCGGCTTACCAGTGAAAGAAGAACAACGCAGATCACACTCCCAATATGTACAGAACCTCAAATCCCACCTTGAGGAGAGCTATGAAATAGCGACACGGAGTGCTGCCAAGGTAGCTGAAAAGAACAAAACACGGTTTGACAAGCGTGTGACCCCTTCCGCTCTGGACATCGGAGACCGAGTGCTTGTGAGAAATGTACGCATTCGTGGAAAACACAAACTCGCGGATAAATGGGATTCCACGGTCCATGTGGTTGTGAAAAAGGCTGGAGACCTCCCCGTCTATACAGTTAGACCAGAGAACGGAGAGGGCCCCTGTCGCACCTTACATCGAGACCTCCTGCTCCCGTGTGGGTTTCTCTCTGTAGCAGCGGAAGAGCTTGCACAGCCGAAGTCAGCCACAAGGCGTAAGACACGACAAAACACTCGCAAAGCCACTGAAGAAGTTGATCAATCCTCAGATGAAGACGACATCCTCCCTGTCATCTGGTTGCGAGAGACAGTACCTGAAGTAACCAGGTGCACTGTCAAGCAAGATGTTCCAATTAACTCTAGTCCAAACCATTCTGAAGAGAATCTGCCTACAAACCTCAATGAGTTGGCTGATGATGTTCCAGTTAGTGCAGAACCAAATAGCCTACCTGATGTTACCCCAGCCAGCCAAGTGACACTGAACCAACATGATGACGACCACACAGCAGTTGATGGGGAAACAGCATATGAAGATCACCCACCTGCTGGTGTAAACTTACCTGAACATGTATCAGATGAACCTACAGAAGAGACAACATGTCCAGATGCTGAAAATCCTGCAGAAAAGGGGGAGTTACCCAATGACGAAGACTCGGAAATGAGTAGCTCTTGAATTGAGGTACAAGCGGATACTGATGACCAGGTCAGGAGATCCGAGAGGAACCGTCAGCCACCAACACGGCTTGGATATGCTGAACTTGGATATCCTTTCGTCGCAGCACTGAAATCACTCTTTCAAGGGCTGACCACAGCTTGGGATGAAGTGAAAGACGAGAGTGAGAGGCGTGCACGTCCCCCTGACCTGTCCCCTAGAGTAATAGCCATTTGAACATGCACAGAGACGTGCATGAATTCAGGAGGGGAGAATGTAGCCCACATGAAACATAATGGCTACTACTATAAACCTGAATCTGTCTGGAATTGCAATTTCGTATCCCACCACTAGATGGCACATGCTCATTATACTGCAGTGTTGATGAATCGCAACGTGCCCTTTCCGCTTTCCGTCCAATTTCGCTCAGACGTAAAGAAGGACATTCGAGAAGAGAACTGAACGATCTCCCGGTATGAAAACACGACACAAAGGACACAAATTCATGATTAATCCACTCATATCAACTATTAACAAGTCGTTTGGTTTGTCAGGAGCTGAATCCTGTGTGAGAGTGAACGTGAAGAGCCCTGTCTGTTTTGCGGTCGCTCATTGAGAGCTCCGGTAAGCAATGAAAATGCATAGCCACCATGTTAGCTAACGTTAACGTGTAGCTGGCTACACGATGCCTTGTTGAGATATTCTTTCTACAAAAACCAATCGGAGTTATGGCATTTATGGTTGACACTACTTTGGTACAGATAGTATCATTGTAATTTGCTATGAATGCTATTAGCACTGCAGCTAACTCTCAGGCTAGCTAGCACCTTCGTGCTGAAATGTAGCAAGTGATAACGTGGTGCACTATTAAAGGTGCAATGCACTGATTTTGGTTGACTTATTTAAGTCATTTGATGATGTTATTTTAGTTAAATAAGATATAAGTGATGAGTTCATTTAAATTGTTTAAAAGGAATAAGTTAAGAGATAAGTTAAGAACATGTTACATTTAAATACAGTGTTTAAATATATAAATATTGCTAAAGAGAGAATTTCATCTGTTTACTTTAAAATTGATATTGTGATATGAGAGTTCATGATATATTATTATTATTTTATCTGCACTAAAGTACCTTGTGGTGTATATTTAATCATTTCACAATGATTGAAGTACAGTATAGCATTTGGTTATACATGAGAAGATGTTTTGATGATGGAAGTGAGTTAATGAGGTCTAGAGAAGATATTAACTGTGCACTCTGTACTGTATGCACAGATTGGTTTTTGACCAGGATTAGAAAAGTATCTGAACCCCTGCGGGTTCAGTGGCGAGCCTACCCACGAGACGAAGACTGACTGTGGACGGAACGGAAACACAGTGTGGCCAGCTGTGCGATTCGTCTACAGAGAACATCCGGACCATTGACCCATTCTGCCCATCTCAGGAACCCAGATAAGCTTAACACTTGAATCTACCCGGGTAGTGTTAGGGCTGAACACTGGACAGTGAACACTTATGCTTCAAAGCGTGAACTTTGAATCTTTTGATCCACTAAACCTCACGAACAAGGTGCACCTCTTTTATTTTATTTTATTTTCTCTTAGGGCCCAAGGTAAAGTGCGCCTGTGCACTATAGTGAGCCGGCATTAGGTAGGAAGGGATTGTACACATCTTTATTATTTTTATAATCCACTTTAATATTGTTGCATTACGTGGTTTCTGTCACTTCCTTGTGTGGTCTCTTTCTCTGCTGACATTGGCTCAGTAGACGAACCTAAGAATTCCCTGATACTAGCCCGTATTTAATGATATTTAGCATAACTATTCAGTAACTTTATTCACCTCTAGGAGGCGTTACATATGGCGAGCCAGCCAGGAGTCAAATCAAGCAGTTGGACAAACATGTGAGATCGCAAATACATCGCAAATAAATTGCAAATAAATCTGTAATTGTTATTTCAACCATATTGCAAATAGATTAATTTAACTTCCATTTGGTTTACATTGTACTCAGCACATGTATCTGTGTTTGCAAAGTTGGCAACCATTATTTTATTTATCAGTGACTATGTTATGCACTTAACAGGGATGTTGATAAGCACCAGTCAGTTTGACTTCTTCTGTGGGGCCCTAAAGCTTCACAGTGTTAATTCATTTCTGTTTTCTGGAATCTCGTAATGTCTCTCATTATGGAACTCAGCTATCAGATAATGGTATTTGCGTTACGTTTCATTATACTAATGAAAGAATCAAGCAATTGTCAAAGGTCCAATGTCCTGTTTGAAACCAAACCATATGCTTTAATTGCACATGCTGTTTAGTGCTATGACACAGGCTGAGATGTATCTCTCAAGCTAATTGTGCACAGCAGAAAGGGTTACTTTCTACCACATTGGGTAAGTGGTGAGGAGAGACCAGACAGAACATTTTCCAAGTTCACCTCAGGACAAAAGCTAGACTGAAATGGAAACAACTTTATTATTTGTTTCCATTGTATATCTTTTGATCTGAAATCCTCCCAGGAACTCTTGGATGACTGGTCGTTTGAGACAAAGAGTGAGAAGGTCAGAATAGTCTTCATGGGAGATGAGTGAGGAAGTTGGGAGTCTTTATGGGAGATGTGTGAGAAGGTCAATAGTCTTCATGGGAGATGTAGAAAGTCAGTGCCAAATCTCCTTTGTTAGATGATTATTAATATAACTGTGATGACGTTTTTCTACGCTCTACTCAGACTATAGTTGAGGAAATTGCCCAACCATTACAATCCCAAGACAATACAAGACAAGAGATCTGCTATCAGCATCAAGAAAATAATGAAAGGAATGAAAACAGCAAACACATTTTTCATCCAGGGACACAAATACTGATTGGTCACAGTTAAGGAAAGCCAATTCTTGAACACACTGTTGTTGGTATTGTTGTTGCTTGGTTTCTCCCGTGGGAAATTAGTTCCCCTCTCTTTAATATCTCTATTTCACACAGGATTAATGTCCTAATCAAAAGGCAGTGTGTGTGTGTGTGTGTGTGTGTGTGTGTGTGTGTGTGTGTGTGTGTTACGCCCCCTGGTGACTCGGTGTAGCAGGGCGCAACATAAAGCAACAGATTGGACAAGTGAGGGTGCAGTCACACAAAAACCAGGAAACCCAAAAATGCAATAAATTAATATTTATTGATAAAGCAACACAGGGAACAGAGAGGACTAACAGTGGCACCAAATAAGTCACTGTTATGAAGGCCCACAATTTAGAGCCAGTTAGTTTCCCCAAATCAGCCCTGTTTTGCCCCTGTTATTTCCTTGATTGTTTTCCATGCTGTTCATGTACGTTTTCATGAAGGTGTGTGTATTGTTATTGTAATTGTATGGGTTCTGTCTTGGATTTGTTCAGTGTTGTGCAAGCGCCAGATTAGTGGGCGTGGTTTTGATTGGCGTACGTGACCGGATGTATGATTGGCGTACGTGACCGGATGTATGTTCGGTTGGTATATATAGCGACGGAAGTGGTCTGTGCGTTAGAGTGACGAGAGTGAGAAGGAGAAGGAGAAGGAGCCAGAGGTGGAGATAGAGTACATCACAGAGGAACCAGAGATCTTCGACCCCAACTTCATCGTCTTCAAGAGGATCTTCGAGGCCTTCAAGCTGACAGACGACGTGAAGAAGAGTTCGGAGTTTTAGTGAGTTAACAGCGCTAGCCCAGTTTAGCTGTGTCACCGTTAGCCAGCCTTGCTAGCCGCCGGCTGCTAACGTTGGCGCATAGCGAGACCCAAGCCGGACAGAGCCGTCGCCTCCGAGGTGGATTGCGACCGACCGCTGACACCACCGGAGCTGACCGTGGACCACCGGACCTGAACCATTCACACCTCGTCGTTTGCCACGAAGAAGCCCCTTTCCCTTCGAATTGCAACGTCACTCCCCCCCCTTGTCTGCTGCCTTCCTCGAGTCACATGCGAGCTCCAACCAGGCCTCAACGCGCTCATTTCAGTCCGGGACTCTAAGCCTTTTCAGGCCAGGTACTGTGAGTGAGTAAGTGAGTGTGTGTGTGGCCGGCGGGGAGGGAGTATATTGGGATGTATATATAATTTGTATAAATAAATGTGTTTGTTCATATTCGATACAGTGCTGTGTGTTTAGTTGTCTGTTAGCTAATGCTAATGCTAATGCTAATGCTAGTAATGCTAGTCTAAAGGGTTGCTGGCGCCCCCTGCCTCTATCCTCCTACACTGCCGATTTAGCTCAGAGTTAGTTAGATAACCAGCCCTTCCTAAATTCTACAGTCCTTTAGCTACTCCCTGGTTACAATTGGTCCTTCGAGCCGGATAGGTTGTGTAGTGATAGCATGGCTGAGCGCAGCCAACCAGACGAGACAGACATCAAAGAGCACCAGCCTGAGGATGAGATGGCAGAACAGCAGGGTTTTGCCGTAGAAACGGAAGAGCAGGAAGGAGAGGCCCGGTCTGACAGCGCCTGCGGGCGGAAGAGGGAGGGCCTCAGCCTTAACGATCTGCCTCCCAGTACGGCGCGCTCGAGACCTAGCTCCTGCCGTTCAGTGGCTTCCTCCCGGTCCAGGGTTTCCGTGGGCAGTTCTGCCTCTGGGGCGGATAGCATGCACTCCAGAGGGAGTAGTGCCGCGCTGTCAGAATGTATGCGCCACCAGGCCGAGATGGCGTTAGAGCGGGAACGCCTCCAGTTCGAGCGTGAACGCCTCCAGATGGAAGGAGCGGAACGTGCGGCGGAGAGACAGCGCCAGGAGGCGTTAGAGAGGGAACGTGCGGCGGAGAGACAGCGCCAGGAGGCGTTAGAGAGGGAACGCATCCAGTTCGAGCGCGAGCGCCTCCAGATGGAGGGGGCGGAACGCGCGGCGGAGAGGCAGCGCCAGGAGGCGCTAGAACGTGAACGCCTCCAGATGGAGCGCGACCGCCTCCAGATGGAGAGAGAGCAACTGCACGCGGAGAAGATGGAGGCAGTGATGCAGACCATGCGCGACGTGTGCATCAGCAGAGCTCCGTCGGCCCGTAGCTCCAGAGCATCATCCGCACGGCCCTCTCGAGTGCCATCTCCTGAACCCCCCGCCGATGGCTCCATGACCCCCGCCATGACTGTCCAACTACAGGCCCAGCTGACCACCTTGGAGGAAGAGGACCAGGGACCCGACCGCTACGCAGCCCAGAGGGAGCCAGCGTCGCTGCCCGGGAGGGGAGCCATTCCCCAAGAGCGTAGCACACCCCTAGGTCCTCCAGTGAACCAAAAGGCATGCAGGCCGGACACCCAGACCGTCACTCCAGCCCCGATCATCCACTACAGGATGTTTCCCCAGGTGGAGGGACCCAAGTTCCCCTTCTTCAAGGACGAGGACAGGAGCCAGTATGTGGAACTACGCATCTGCCTAGACACGCTCTTGGACGACTCCTGCTCAGAGTCCTACAAATATGTGATTCTCCTTCAGCATGTGAGGAACCCCAGAGCCCACAACATGGTTCTGGCCCATGCCTCCGCACCGACACCTTACACCAGAGCGCTCGCCGACTTGGATGCCCGCTACGGTCGTCCCTGGAACCACGCCCTTGCTGAACTGCAAGCCCTCGAACAGCAGGCCCCCATCAAGGATGAACGGGCGCTGGATGACTTCGCGCTCCGCGTGCACACCTTGGTTGGAATGCTGAAGACGCAGGGCCCAGCTGGCGCCAGCGAGATCAACAGCACCTCCAACGTAGAGCGGCTGCTCCGCAAGATCCCACGCTTCCGGCAGGAGAGGTTCCGGCGACAGCAGCGCGTTCGTAACCCCGGGAAGTTGGGTCTGAGCATGGCTGCCTTCGCGGAGTTCCTACTGGAGGAAGTGCATGACACCAACGTAGACGCCATGGGTTACGCTGAGCCGAAGAAGGAGAGGGAGAAGGGAGACCGCTGGGACAGGCCGAGCTCGAACAGAGGACGCCCAGTAGGAGTGCTGCACACGGAGGAGGAGCCTCGGAGAGAGAGGAAAGCCCGACCTGAGGGAAAGGATTCCTCTCAACCCCCTCAAAAGGGACGGAGAGGTCCACCGCCATGTCCGTACTGCACCAGCGAGCACTGGTTCAATGAGTGCAGTGACTTCAACAACCTGAGTACCGAGGCCAAGCAGAGGTGGCTCGAGGAGAACAAGAGGTGCTGGAACTGTGGGCGCGACCATCTGGCTAAGAACTGCACCTTGAGGAGAAAGTGCAACCGCTGTGAGGAGGTCCACCTCAACATCCTACACGAGGTCTCCCTCGCCAGGTCCACGGAGGGCACCAGAAGCCCTAGGTCCGGTAGCGCACCGGAGGAGGAAACACCTGTCTACTATCTAGACCCAACCCAGAGCAGCGGCTCCAAGGTCCTACTGAAGGTGGTGAAGGTCCGACTTCACCACAACAACGCTGTGTACGACACGTACGCCGTTCTAGACGACGGGTCGGAACGGACCATCCTTCTCCAGGAGGCAGTGCGCCAGTTGGGGCTCCAAGGGACTGAGGAGAAGCTGACTCTGCGCACGATACGTCGCGACCTTAAAGAGGTCACCGGGGCGAGAATCAACTTCTCTATCTCCCCGGCGGGGCGGCCGTCGGACAGATATCGGCTTCAGAATGTCTTCACCGCAGACCAGCTAGCGCTCTCCCGCTACGACTACCCCCTGGAGAGATTACGCGCAAGATATTCCCACCTACGGCGAGTAGACCTACATCCGATAGAAGGAGCGGAGCCAACCCTTCTCATCGGCTCGGACAACGCTGCACTGATCGTGTCGCTCCGTCCTCCGCTGAGAGGACCACGAGGCTGCCCGATGGCTGTTAAGACTGCGCTTGGGTGGGCCCTCCAAGGCGCTACCGAGTGGAGAGATAGAGACGGGAGAGCTACGTCATCCCTCCATGTCCGAACCGAAGAAGTGCAGACCATCAACTGCCTTCACACCAGTGTGGACTCCATGAATGCGGCGCTACTAGACAACGTCCAGAAGCTGTGGACGCTAGACGTTGCGCCCTACAAGAATGAGAAGCTCTACGTACGGTCAAAGGAGGACGTCTACGCCATAGACCTCCTTAAAGCAAAGACAGTGCGTATCGAAGTCCAGGGCGTGAAGAGAACATCTACCAGCCCTGTCTCCAAACCTAACAGGAGAAGATCTACCAGCCCTGTCTCGAAACCCAGCAGGAGAAGATCTACCAGCCCTTTGTCTAAACCGAGGAGGAAAAGATCTACTAGCTTGTCGGTGAGGAAGAGGTCAGCTCAAAGGAGGAAGACGCCGGCGGTGCCAGAGCCGGACGATACTCCGCTGACCGCTGAGTTGGAGCTAGCTCTGCCTGCACCTGTGGCCATGGCCTACACCCAACTGAAGGTGAAGGAGGAGGAGCCAGAGCCGGAGCTAGAGGCGGAGCCAACGGAGAGCAGCGGAGTTGTGGTGTTGTTGGACGACCCCGTAGCCGAAGACACGAAACCACGCATCCGTAAAAGTCCGTTCAAACACGGCAAGAAAAGGCGAAGGAACTTACAAGGAAAGTGGTGCAAACAGAAGCAGAAACCGGGAGAGGAAAAGTTAAGACGTCAGGCTATATCGCCCGAAGGCGGGGCAAGTCCGGACGGCGTCGAAGACGATGTTAGCGAAAACATAAAACAGGTCCCCACCTCAAGCCTTAAATTCCTCGGGTCGAAAAGACCCAGATCCCGGCCTAAAACGTTGTCGAAGCAGGTGGAAATGGACCTGACTCAACAACTGTTATTGCAGGACGTGAAAGAGGACACCGTGGACGACGAAGACATGACGTCGGACTCCCTCGACGCCCAGCCGGGCAAATCAAAGTTCGCCAAACACATAAAGCACTTCATCATGCCGGTGGTCAGCGCCCGGTCCTCGCGGGTCATCAAGACCCCGCAGAGGTTCATGGACGACACCGGCATGTCCGTTCTGCCGCGGAGAAACTCCCTCAAATTACAAAGGACACTATCACCTCATACCTCACGCTGCTGGAGCAGCCTAGCCAGTGTGCCTTCCATAGTTAAATGAAACCGAGGGTTTCATGGGGCGGCTGTTATGAAGGCCCACAATTTAGAGCCAGTTAGTTTCCCCAAATCAGCCCTGTTTTGCCCCTGTTATTTCCTTGATTGTTTTCCATGCTGTTCATGTACGTTTTCATGAAGGTGTGTGTATTGTTATTGTAATTGTATGGGTTCTGTCTTGGATTTGTTCAGTGTTGTGCAAGCGCCAGATTAGTGGGCGTGGTTTTGATTGGCGTACGTGACCGGATGTATGATTGGCGTACGTGACCGGATGTATGTTCGGTTGGTATATATAGCGACGGAAGTGGTCTGTGCGTTAGAGTGACGAGAGTGAGAAGGAGAAGGAGAAGGAGCCAGAGGTGGAGATAGAGTACATCACAGAGGAACCAGAGATCTTCGACCCCAACTTCATCGTCTTCAAGAGGATCTTCGAGGCCTTCAAGCTGACAGACGACGTGAAGAAGAGTTCGGAGTTTTAGTGAGTTAACAGCGCTAGCCCAGTTTAGCTGTGTCACCGTTAGCCAGCCTTGCTAGCCGCCGGCTGCTAACGTTGGCGCATAGCGAGACCCAAGCCGGACAGAGCCGTCGCCTCCGAGGTGGATTGCGACCGACCGCTGACACCACCGGAGCTGACCGTGGACCACCGGACCTGAACCATTCACACCTCGTCGTTTGCCACGAAGAAGCCCCTTTCCCTTCGAATTGCAACGTCACTCCCCCCCCTTGTCTGCTGCCTTCCTCGAGTCACATGCGAGCTCCAACCAGGCCTCAACGCGCTCATTTCAGTCCGGGACTCTAAGCCTTTTCAGGCCAGGTACTGTGAGTGAGTAAGTGAGTGTGTGTGTGGCCGGCGGGGAGGGAGTATATTGGGATGTATATATAATTTGTATAAATAAATGTGTTTGTTCATATTCGATACAGTGCTGTGTGTTTAGTTGTCTGTTAGCTAATGCTAATGCTAATGCTAATGCTAATGCTAGTAATGCTAGTCTAAAGGGTTGCTGGCGCCCCCTGCCTCTATCCTCCTACACTGCCGATTTAGCTCAGAGTTAGTTAGATAACCAGCCCTTCCTAAATTCTACAGTCCTTTAGCTACTCCCTGGTTACAGTCACATTACGAAATAATAATCCCACCCCCCCTTTACAGGTGCTAAGCACCTCAAAGTTCAGTGGGTGTTGCTCACTCTAAACTGGGGGGCTAGACAGCAGGTAAATCCTACGTGTATGCAAGATGTAAACCAAGGGTTTATCTCAAGTAGTCGTCTCTTCCTGGGTGCACAAATAAACATAAATAGTTGAAACAGAACATGGAATACAACTTTAAGTGCTATCAAATCATAAAGTACAAAAAGTAATATAACAAATGGAAGCTTTCACATTTCAATAATAATAAACATCTAAATTAACAAAACAGAGAAGAAAACCAAACCAAACAAGTACTCTTCCCACCAGAGCCCTGCCACAGCTCAAACAGGAGAGAGAGAGAGAGAGAGAGAGAGAGAGAGAGAGAGAGAGAGAGAGAGAGAGAGAGAGAGAGAGAGAGAGAGAGAGAGAGAGAGAGAGAGAGAGAGAGAGAGAGAGAGAGAGAGAGAGAGAGAGAGAGAGAGAGAGAGAGAGAGAGAGAGAGAGAGAGAGAGAGAGAGAGAAAACTGAGGACACAGAGCTATTTATAATGAAGGAACAGGTTGATTGTTGATCAGGAACAGGTGTGGAATGATGGGACTGGAACCAAGCACGCATCTGACAAATGTAGGAGAATGACAACAGGGAGAGACAAAATAACACAACGCAACATAAATGAAACATATAAAACCAACATGGTACGTAACAGTGTGTGTGTGTGTGTGTGTGTGTGTGTGTGTTCTGCCTCTTTCTTACTGCACTACATGAGAGCAGTGATGCTGCTGCTGCTGCTACTTCGCTACGGTCACACTGGCCTGGAGTCCTGGGTGACCCAACACTAAGCTGGGGACAGAAAGGGATACTGCCAAATCCTGATGCTCAGTTTGTTTTGTGCTTATGAATGCTAAGAGAGGTCAACATCACTGGTGAATGAGAAGGAGCTTCCTTCCAAGTGTTCCAGGCGTATCATATCCATTCCAGAGCCATGCTGGGGGGCTTGGCTGCTGTACTGCTGTACTCGCTGTACTCCCACCCTTTACAACACAACACACCATATTAATACATATTAACTATTCCTACTTAATAATCCAAATCTTTTCTCAAACAGAATATTACTATCATGTATAGTCAAAAATATTGGCACCCCTGCACTTCTGTCAGATGATGCACCACTTCTCCCAGAAACAATTGTTGCAATTACAAATGCTTTGGTATTCATGTTTATTCCTTTTGTTTGCATTGGAACAACACAAAAGAGCAGAGAGACAAATCTGATATCATTCCACGCAGAACTCCAAAAATGGACTGGACAAAATGATTGGCTAATTATTCCAAATTATTATTATTTAAAATGTTTAAAAAGTAATTGTATTTCAAGCATGTAATGCTTCTTTAATTTGTATTTAAACTCACCTGTGACAAGTTACACATACTGATACTGACAATATAGAAATCACACTTGAAGTTAAAATGGAGAAAAGTTGACTCAACCTTTGTGTTGTGTGTCTGTGTGTACCACACTGAGCATGGAGAAAAGAAAGAAGAGCAAAGAATTGTCAGAGGATTTGAGAGCCAAAATTGTGGAAAAGCATGGACAATCTCAAGGCTACAAGTCCATCTCCAGAGATGTTAATGTTCCTGTGTCCACTGTGCGCAATGTCATCAAGACATTTACAGCCCATGGCACTGTAGCTAACCTCCCTGGACGGGAAGAGAAACATTTATGAAAGATTACAATGGAGGATTGTTTGAATGGTGGATAAAAAACCTAGATCAACTTCCAAACAAATTCAAGCTGACCTGCAGACACGGGGTACAACAGTGTCAGCTCGCACTATCCGTCGCCATCTAAATTAAATGGGACACTATGGTAGGAGACCCAGGAGGACCCCAGTGCTGACACAGAGACATAAAAAAATCCAGACTGGAGTTTACCAAAACCTACGTGGGGAAGCCAAAATCAACCTGGGAGAATGTCCTGTGGACAGATGAGACCAAAATAAAAGTCTTAAATGTAAAGTTCATCATTGTAGTGTTTACAGAATCTGTGTTACACATCTGTGGCGCGATCTCAAAACAGCAGTTGAGAGAAGGCACCCTTCAAACACACACACACACACACACACACACACACACACACACACACACAGGCTCCTCTCGCCTCTATGCTCTCTCGCTCCCTGCTGCAAGTGATAATTCAGGCTTACTATCTCATAGTTGCTGTAGATAAGAACATGACAGTCAAGACAAGTTATGGTCACAATACTGTCATCACTAGTGAGATCTATATACACATATACTGTATACAGTATACTGTACTGTAGACTGTTGGTAATTGATAGTAAACTATGGGCCTACTCATGTAACAAGCATTCTAGTTACTCATTTGTACAATGTACTTACACTGTACTTAGGGTTATTGGTAGGATTAGGGCTACATATACATTTACATTTTTGACATTTAGCAGATGCTTTTATCCAAAGCGACTTACAACAAGTACATTCTAAAGTAAGTGAAACATCAATACATCAGTCATCATAATAATAATACAAATATATATGCTAGGACCAGGTGCAATTGGCAGTCACAATGCTAGAAGAAGGAAGGATGACTTTTTTTTGTTTTTTTTACAAAATAAATAAATACTTACACTGTAGATACAAGAGTAATGTCAATAGTAAAACATTCAAACAAGAGTTCAAACTACTGTAGGAAAGATACAGACGAGTAGAAAGATAAAATAAATAAAAAAGATGGATTACATCAAATGAGGATGAAAGATAAATCCATATTTGGAGGGAAGAGTAAGAGTTAGGGTTAGATGATCTACTCATTGTTAGTATTGGCGGATAACAAATGATCTTATTCCGTTACATTCCAATGGAATGGACCAGCAGAAACAGTATCATTTGTCTAAAGGTTTATACAAACCCCTCTCTGATGCACATAATATGGGAGTAGAGGGTCTTATCTGTCCTGGAGAAGGGTGGTGGATACTCAGCTAACCAATCTCCCTCCCTCCCATTACCGTTAATCCCCCCCAAAATGGACAAATAGCTTTCTATCTACGAGATAGCTTGTCAAGCGTCCGGTGTGCTGGTCTGTGTGTGAGACTAGCCAGATTAAAATCAAGTCTGGAGTCTGTGTCTCCCGTACTGTACAGCACATGCTCAGTGTAATGAACACTTTGCGGTGGGCTTCAGTACATACAGTAGGTGTAGAGGACCTTGTAGGGTAATGGACCGTCCATCAGGGAGTGGAGAGGGAGGTACTGATGGGATACGATAACGAAAAGCTTCTGAATAACTTCACGATAACATCACTTTAATAGAGTATCTCATGTCAGGTAGTGTACTCTATGCTTACTATAAGAATTGTAAAAAAAAGAAACATACATGAGCCCCTTCACAGTGGAATGCCAGAATCAGTTACCTTTGATATGCAGTTCCCACAGGGCTTGGATGGAGAATGCTACATTTTGGTAGCCATCAGTGGAGGCTGGTGGAGGTGGAATTCGGGGAAACAGGCTCATTTGTAATGCATGGAATGGAAGTCTTTGAGACCATTCCTCATTTCATTCCATGCATTTCAATGAGTATTTCCTCCAATTTCTTCCTCCACCAGCCTCATCGTATACTAGTGATCAAATTACTTACTACAATAATGGCAATTGACATAACAAATTGGATTTGTTGGTTATAAGGAGAAAGCAGTCACGTTGTTTTTGTTTATTAAAGTATTTAAATACCTCAGCAACACCTACTACCGTATAATAGTACCTATACGGCTTTTAATTTGAAACAGATAGCAAAAGTGTTGAGAAAAAGATGCATTGAAACTGTAATGTATGTTGCTGGTTGGTTTTACCAACAGATCATTTTCACATAGTGGTGGCATGGTGGTGGCATATTGGATATTCTTAATGGAATCTAGGATCCCATCGAGTGTCTGTCACACAAGGATGAGCAAATCATGATCAATCATTATTAACCATAAAATAACATTTTGGAGGCCAATATAACGTAGTGATAACTGATAACGTAGTGATAACGTTAATATAATTTGGTCATGTGATCATGTGTGTAGAGTCCACTGTATCATATCCATAACCTTCTTAACCTGTCCAGTCCTTTCTCTATGCTTCAGTGTTTTTATAGCCAATTCTTCAGCAGTAAGTAGTAGGCTCAATTCTAAGCTTAGTTTCTTGATGTGTTCAGATCAGACAATTGCATCTGTTGCTCTATGGAATGTAGGGGGCAGGTAATTATACGATCTTTCTTCTTCCTGCTCCTTTTTTGCCCATGGGGAAATGTATGACATGTATGACAATCTCATGTGCAAAAATAAATGAAATGAAATGTAAACACTTCATCCTTCCTCACTGAATAACAGTCATTGGCATTCAGAAGGTAAATCCATCCATCCATCCAACGCACCTCTCATGAATTATTTACCTGGGACATTCGATCAAATGCAAAGAAATTGAGAGTTGTGCACATCAAGCTTCCGAATGATTCGGTCGGCATAATATCCACATAGCCCATCTGGTCTAAACCTCTCCTGAGAAGATTTTTACCCTTCACTGTGAACCTGCCCAGTGAATTTACGTTTATGTTTTTGACATTTAGCAGACGCTTTTATCCAAAACGACTTACAGCAAGTACATTTTCTCTAAAGCAAGTGAATCATCACATCAGTCATCATGAGAAAAACCAGGGGCCGTTGGCAGTCACAATGCTAGAAGAAGGAAGAATCAGTGAAGGGTGCGGAGGAGAGGGGTGACATGGGAGTATTTGGGGAGATTGAACACAGTATTCAGCAGAGAGGCGGGGACCAAGAGTGCATTGGTGTAGTCAAAGCGGGAGATCACAAGTGCCTGGACCAAGAGTTGCCGTGCTTCTCTCGTGTGCTGCTATGTCGTGCTGCTCCCTCCTTCCTCTCTCCTTTCTCCCTCTCTCCCTCCCTTCCTATCTCTCGCTCTCCCTCCATCATCTCACCCGTCCCCCTATTTCCCTCCCTCCCTCTCTATCTCTCTCCCTCTCTCCCTCCCTCTATCTCTCTCTCTCTCTCCTCTCTCCCAGCCTTTCTCCCTCCCTCCCAATCTCTCTCCCTCCCTATACAGTATCTCTCCCTCTCTCCTCATTACATTATAATGAGTCCGTCCTTTGATTTCTACCTCCACCAGCCTCCGCTCACAGTTAGGTAATACTACAAGCTACGGGATGAACCTTTCTCCGGTCCTGACCTGTGGTCTGGATGAAGCAGCTGGAGCTGATATCCAGGCTGTCTCGCATGGCTTCACGTTTCAAAAGCGGGGCGGCGGCGTGGTGAGAGTTAACTAGTCTGCTGTCCACGACAGTCCTCTATAGGCTCTCCTGCCAGACTCCAACAAGATTAGGAGTCAGAGGGAAATAACTTAACTCAAAGGGATGGATTATTGGAACTAGATTTAGCCAAGTGTGATAAGTGTGTGATTTCATCAAGGACTAAGCTTCACCTAGGTCCAGGAAACTGCCTCAAAAGAATTGTCTCAGACCAGACGAGAAGTGAGGATCAGAGGGTCAGAGCACAGAAATAACAAAGATTGGCGAGAGACAGCACAGCGGTGTCTGTGTGGGTGTGGATGTGTGTGTGCATGTGTGTGCATGTGTGTGTGTTGTGGTTTCTGCTCCATGTGTAGCTAATGGACATTCCTACGTGTTAGCGGACAGCTTTAAAGGCCTGTGGTTCAACAGGGGGCTTGCTGTTTTGATCTGCTGGGATTACAGTCAGCCTGTCTGTCAACAGGTGTGGAGGTTTAGATGAACAGGGTCTGTTTACACAGGGAAGGGAACACCCAGGATATATCTATTAATCTGATCTGTCTGTGGACAGACACACGGACTGTGTGTGTGTGTGTGTGTGTGTGTGTGTGTGTGTGTGTGTGTGTGTGTGAGTGTGTGTGTGCGTGCGCGTGCGTGCGTGCGCGTGCGTATGTGTGCGTGTGCATGTGCATTACTATACAATTACTTATCAATATTAGTAATTATAACAATAAACAATTTATTACGGAAATGCAAATACCATGTCTCATGAGATACAGTATATCTACAATAACACATTAACCACTTACAAATAAAATAAATAAATAAGATTGTACAGAGATGTACAGTAGCTTAGATCAGGATCATTTAGAACCCAAAGCTGGTGTGCCAGCTACTAGCGTTGGATCACCTCCTCCAAAGTCCTGTATGTATACAGTACAGGACATAAAACACTGACATCGCTGCATAACATCTCCAAGGGTCTGTTCTTAGCCAGCATACTGGTCTCTCCCATTACCCCGAATCCTTATACGGGGAGATAAACCTCAACACAAGTGGCAGCAGACCAATGTGCTGATAAAGAAGAAGCAATGCCTTTACAATAACTTAGTTGATATAATGCCATTTAGCAGACCCTTTATCCAAAGTGACTTACAGTACAGTGAATGCATACATTTTGTTGTATGTATATGGTCCCAGCAGGAATCGAACCCACAACCTAGCACCATGCTCTACCAACTGTGCCACACAAGACAACAATGTTAACGGCTTTATACTGTACAGGGAGTTGGAAATACATGTAGTAGCATTCTTTCACATGACTGAAATAAACATGCAATTGAAACTGTACATCATCGAGTCTTCAAGAGACATAGGACATTGTTATTAAAGCCAACTGCCACTGTACTGTTGAAAACTCCATAATCTATACTATAGCAGAATAGCCGAGATTCAAAAATGTAAACTATGTTCCTTCCATCTTTGATATTCATTAGGGAAAGGTTAACATCTGTGCTGTGCTGGGGGTGAGGGTGGGGGCGGGAAGGACAATATGGCTGTTTCCATGGCATCTCCCCACCTCACTGTATAGGATCCTAGCGACAAACAACCTCCATACAACCGTCTTCTACCTTTTTACCTTTTAATTTTATAAATGGTATCAATCAGTATGAATAATGTACCAACGGCAGCAACATTGGTACATTGTATTGCCGCCAAGCAATAGTAAATAAACCTTCTCTCATGGTTGTCCCTACCCCCCTCTCTTCACCAGTGCTCCTTATGCCTGCTTAGTTGTCAGTGCTCCCTACAGTAGTTTACACTTAACAGCTGTGATCATCTGCCATGTCGTGTTGTTTACGGATTCCAGGCACAATGTTCTGCTCTCAAAAGTCCTGTAGGACGTTGAGCACAGCAACACTGTCTTTAAAAAGTCCTGTAGGACGTTGAGCACAGCAACACTGTCTTTAAAAAGGCTCTGCAATGTAGCCAGCAGGAACATCTCATAAACAGCGGTGAGAGATGAGACGTTAAGTCTACAGCTGAGGTGCCGCAGTAAAATGCACTGCCAGATGGGGGCAGTGTATACGCACAGCCTTCACACAGGACTAAATCTCATAATGTAACAGACAAAGGTATGTTTAATTTCGTATGACAATAATAAAAAAATAAAAACATTCTCAAATGAAAATTTTAACAGGCAGAGTATTTCTAGCAGAGATTCCATTCTGCTTTTAACTCTCAGAGAATGTAATTTCTTTTGGCAAATAACACAGTGGAATGATAGTATTTGATATGTCGACATATAAGATCATGCTTCATGTTCTTGTAAGAAATGTGCTTTGGTGCCTGGTATTGACACAGTACATACATATTTTGTAGGGGACGAAAACACATTCACATTTACAGTACATACTGTACATCAAAATGTCTGTATTATAGAGAAGGAGGGAGGTTGTGAGCTATATAAATACAGTACCTCATGTTTTCCAAGACAGCAAAGCGACAAAGTGACAACAAGTCTGACCACACTCATACTCATACTTACACATGCAAAAAACACACATAACACAGTTCACACACACACACACACACACACACACACACACAGACACACACACACACACACACACACACACACACACACACAGTTCACACACACACACACACACACACACACACACACACCCACACACTATTAAGTAACGTTCCAAGCATGCATACATAAAACAGGTCTTTCGTACAGGCTAATGCGCACAGGAAAAATTAGAACCATTCTAAACATTTAGACTGTAGCAAGTGAGTAACATAACACGATGGGACCATTTTAGAACACTTCAGAGTTGGCCGGCAGGCTTGTGAAATTGTCTGTATCCTGTATGTGGTACAGAGTGTTCCATAGTTCCTTGGTCTTAATCGCCTACAGCAACAATAAATCAGCACCATTTTTTAAGAGAGCTCCCTTGCAGATATCACCTAGTCAAAGGCCAGCAAAGAGAGACAGCTTCTGGATAGACATATGTATCTGCAGAAGCTATGTTGTGGTAAAGTACAGTAGCTCTTTTCCTAATGTTGTTGTCATGTGACTGACTAGTCTAATCTAAATCTATTGTACTGTACAGTTTGTTTTTCGCCCTGGTGTGGTCAGTCAGTTTGTCCAGGTATCTCTGTAAACACTGTAGCTAGCCTCTCCCACACACACACACACACACACACACACACACACACACACACACACACGCATCAACAGCAGAGAGCAGCACAACAACAACACCAACATTTCTTAGTAACCTACGCTCATCACACATGCCTAGAAACAACGCCAAAGCGTCATCACTAAATATAGCTGTACTGATTATGGATACACACTGATCACTATGACAGAGGGCTCTGATTTGCCAGCATAAAACATAAAATATGACTACTTCCATGCCTTGGTCTTACAGTAGTGACTGATGCGACACAACAATAAGCTCCACTTGTGCAATTGCTCCTCCCGTGTGATCTTCACACATTCCGAGAGAGAGGCGACATTCAGTATGTCCGTCAATCACCCTTGTTATTACTCTCCAAGTGCAATATGGAGGGGGAAGGTGAAGGTTGAGTCGAAGCGAGGGGGGCTAGGAGGCTGGTGCGGGGCTGGCCACTAGTGTTGCTCAACCGCTTACATTACTTTTCCATGGAGGAAGAGGAGGTGGTGGCGGGTGTGCAGCTGGTTATAGCTCGCCTGGGGCCTGTGATGAGATGCACCTGTCCTATCTCGTCAGTGGGTTAGATTTCTCTGGCCTGGTACAGCAGACCAGAACGCTCCGAGACACACAGCAGCCTGTATGGCTCTGGGCTCAGACCCAGATCATGATGGAATGTGTTACAGAAGAAGGGCTACAGGAGCAGAAACGACTGTAAAGCCCAGATTTGATCCTTGATATGAATGTGAAACCTTGATTTTGATCTCTGAATCTGATTGTGGTATATTTTAAGGTCTATGATTCACTTAAATGGAGAGCAGACTGTCAGTTATACTGATAAAAGCATGATGAAAATACTTTTCATATAAATAAACTCCTTCTTTGTTCTTGAAGTGCAATGCGGAGGAGGAGGAGATGAATTTCATACTTTACTGTGAGGTAGAAAGAAATGGACTTTCCAAGTGAGATTCCTATTTTAGTGCAACAGAACTCTAGACTTGCACTTAGTACCTGAACCCTGGAGTTCAAAAGCACAGAGACGCAAGCATTGCCTTACATGTACTGTATACATACTCACGTACATAGCTCACACACATAATATGTGCACAGATCACACACAAACACACACACACACACACACGCACACACACACACACACACACACGCACACGCACACGCACACATGATCACGTCCACAAACCATTTACTTCCAAAGTCTTGGAAAGTGCGGACCATATCCACTAAGAGGAAAAAAACATTAATAATCGAATAACATACACATTTCTTGAATGTCATATATTCTTACAGTAACAAACTTTCCCCTGTGGAAACAGATTCACATTCGCTCATGTCCTATCCCATGTCTGCTGGCCAGGTCTAAATGAAAGACACGAGACCTGTCATCATCTGTTCGGTTCAGTAAGACCCAGCTGCGGCTTAAACAATAGATGCCAGAGGTTTGTTATTGCAACACCTGTCCATGTTGGTTTTATCACCAGCCAGAGATCCCTTCCCCAGAGAGCCTGTCTCTATAGATCCTGTCCTCAGCTCCAGGGTCCCTCCGTCAGCCGCTGAGGTCGAACTACCCTGGGTCGTACCCTTCGGTCTCACATGCCAACTTTGCCCTCTGTATACATATCCATTAGTCCCCCTCATCTTGGGGAAAGCAGCCCCCCTCACGCACAGTATCTCCTGGAAGGCGTACCTGAACTCAGGGCTCCTGCAGTATATCAGAGGGTTGAAGGCGGAGTTAGCGTAGCCTATCCAGTTCAGTATCCTAAAGGTCATGTTGATGTCGTCCACCTTCCAGATGGCGACGACCACGTTGAGTACGAAGAAGGGCAGCCAGCAGAGGGTGAAGGTGCCCATGATCATGCCCAGGGTCTTCAGGGCCTTATGTTCCTTCAGGCAGAACTTGGGCCGCTTCCCTCCTCCTCCCCCTCCTTCCCCCTCCTGTGTCGCATCGTTGTTGACCTGGGCGTGGAACCGGCCTTCGCTGCGTACGATCTTCTTCAGCTGCTTCCTGGCCTCCTGGAAGACGCGTCCGTAGACGAAGACCATGACGGCCAGTGGGATGTAGAAGGACACGATGGAGGAGGCCACGGCGTACGCCGCGTTGGTGTTGAAGTCGCAGCAGTAGGCATTCTCCAGGCAGAGCACTGCCTCCGGCTCGTCCGACACCCACCACTCCATGTGGACGGGCAGGAAGGAGATGAGGGCGGCGACGGCCCACACCGTCAACACCACCACGCAGGCCTTGCGCTTGGTCAGCAGGGACGGGTAGCGCAGTGGCGAGGTGATGGCCAGGTAGCGGTCCAGTGCGATCACGCACAGCGTCTCGATACTGGCTGTCACGCACAGCACGTCGGCCGCCGTCCAGAACTCGCACAGGAAGTTGCCGAAGTGCCAGGTGTTAAGGAGGATGTAGCAGGCGCCAAAGGGCACCACGATGAGGCCCATGATGAGGTCGGCGCACGCCAGCGACGTGATGAACAGGTTGGTGACCGTCTGGAGCCGCTGGAAACGCATGATGGCGGTGATGACCAGCACGTTGCCAAACACGATGCCCAGAACCAGAAAGCCCATCAGGAAGCCTAGGACCACCATCTCCGCCTCGCTGTACTCCGAGGCTGACCACAAGCCGTGGGGCGAGGACGAGTTCATCTCTGTCTCCGCCGCCACCGATCGATTGAACAGCAGCACATGCGTGCTCTCACTCTCCATTATCTATAATAGGGCAGGTTTGAATACATAAACAATACAATAAAGTGAAAATACGTTAAACAGAAACGCTTAGATAAACACCTCATATACAGTAGGTATAGATGAAGAAAGTGCCATACACTGAAGAATTAAGGTTTATACATTTCTTAATGCTATTATCCATTGTGTTACTTGATAATTGTTTTATTTGAAATATCATTGATATATAAATGTTATAAGAAATCATATTAATACTAGTTATTGTGCACTCTACTTTGTTTATATTTATTCACCTGAAAACACAAACAAATTGAAGCATTTTATCTTGAAACCATTCACTTACCTCCTAATTCTCTCCTGGTCTCCCATAAAAATCTAGAAGTATTCCTTTTGTGGATAAAACAGTTCTGTAAATCCCATGAGGTTTTTTATTCTTCATTGGAATATGTGTGTCTCAGTGTCACGTTGTGCTTGGCTGAGAGCCGTCTGCTTGTCCCCCTTCCTCTTTCGCTTCTCTGTGTGTCATAAACACTCACACACACACACACACACACACACACACACACACACACACACACACACTCAGAGACCTGACTTGCTCTCTTTCACACCCCAGACTCATGCTGTTGAATGTAGCAGCTGATCTTGCCTGAGCACTTATAGAAGGACACTGATGACATCACAGCCCTGCTGCAGCCAATCAGTGGGCCAGAACACCACAGAGACAAAGTGAAGAACAGTGTTGCTGCTAAAACCAGTTGGTTGCTTCTGCCCCAGGATCTCCTGTGAAATGAGGAACGATCGTTATGCAAATGTATATTCTGTTTTATTTTTAGAACATTTATGAATGAGTTATACTCACAGCTAAATACAACACAATCAGTGGGCAGTGAGCTCTGGCTGATAGTCATTTTTGTAATTCCATGGCTGTTACCCACCATTTAAAAAAGCTACCTATTACACACATCACCACAGGAAAGGTGAACATAGATGGATTAATCACATGGAATGTGGATATTAAATGAGAAATAAGAGGCTGCTGTACAGTAGTTCTCTTTCCACCAAGCCACTGGACCGTGAATGGTTACAGTAATTCAAACTACAAGCATTTCCATATGCTCCGAAAAGGACAGGTAATTTGCATAGCAACGCACATTGTAAATCAGATCAAACTTTATTTATATAGCACATTTTATGCACAGATTCAGTACAATGCACTTTACAGGAAGAGTAAATAAATACAGAGGGAGAAAAAGAAAAATCAACAAAAAGACCAACAATACATACAGGCTGAATTAGGGGTGCAAGATGTGGTTTGGTGTAATTTATCTCTCATGTAACTATTGCCAAATCTACTGTTATCTAACCTAGGCTCCCAGTCTTACAGCATTGTTGGCCTCCATGATTGTTTTGTTTTTATAAATAATTGTATATTGTAGTTGTATATTTCTATAAAGCATGTTTTTAGTTGTGAGTCTTGACTGCAAGCCAAGTTTCCCATCTGGGACAATAAAGTCAAGTAAAGTAAACTAATAAAGTAAACTAAACGATTTGGGAGTATGCCTATGTGAGATAAACTGTTATCATATCTCACTAATGTAAGAGGTTCTCTGGCCAAGCATATGCCAGATTAAATCCAAACAGAAACCACCATGGGATCTGGGGATATTATTAACTTCAAGAAAATTGTAGAAAAGCTGAGCGTCAATGGAGAAAAACTAAGCTGCAACTAAGCTGTCTATTATGACATTTTTAAAGAACACCTCACTATTTTCAACCAAGCAATTGGAAATGCAAGACAAGCTCATTACTCAGAGCTGATTTCTGATTTCCCAGAATGCTTTTCTCATCTATTGACAGCCTCATACATCCAGCTCCTAAAAGACTCTCGTTCATCACCTCAACATCAAAAAGTGAAGAGTTTGCAGCATTTCTCAGAGACAAGCTAACAGGTTGGAACGGGGCCCCAGACCAAAAAATCGGGTTGGATCACTTTATATACAGCACTATTCATGCACTGTCTGTCCTGTGTTGTCCTGTTTTTGCCTGTCTTTGCATTTGTATTTGTACTTGTTTTGTTCATATATGTGAAAAAAGCATAAATGCACCTTCTGTAAATGCCAAAGCAAATTCCTACATGTGTCAAGCAAAATGGCAATAAACGTTATCTGAATCTGAATCTGAATCTGAATCTAAATCATGTTATACTGAACGTGTGTGAGCGCCGGTCTTTGGACACTTTCCCTTTGCCTAAAACTGCTATGAATGATTTTGCTGCTGTTGATAAAGGAATGATGATAATAATAATAATAATAATAATAATAATAATAATAATAATAATAATAATCTCAGAGTGCTACAATTAAACACAGGTAGATTGCTACAATTAAACACAGGAAGATAAAACTATAACCATTTTCAATTAAAAGGCTAAAAAAAGGCTCTATTAAAAAGGTGGGTTTTAAGGCCTCGTTTAAAAGCATCCACAGACTGTGGTGCCCTTAGGTGGTCAGGGAGAGCATTCCACAGCCTGATCAAGAACAAGGTAATGCAATTAAAACCCTCCACCTGCCTACTTGATCCTATCCCCACCATCTTTTTTTAAGACTGTGTTTAATTGACTCTAGAGGATGAAGTACTAAAGGGACTGTAAATCACTCCTTGCTGACTGGTATTTTCTTCCTGGCACTGAAAACTGCAAATACAGTTCGGTCCGGACATATTTGGACAGTGACACAATTTTCATAATTTTGGCTCTGTACACCACAACAATGGATTTTAAATGAAACAATTGACAATTGCAGACTTTCAGCTTTAATTTAAGGGGTTGAACAAAAATATAGCATGAAACGTTTAGGAATTGCAACCATTTTTATACACAGTCCCCTATTTTCAGGGGCTCAAATGTAATTGGACAAATTAACGTAATCATAAATAATACCTAATTTTTAAGACTTTATCGAGAATCCTTTGTAGGTAATGACTGCCTGAAGTCTGGAACCCATAGATATCATCAAATGCTGGGTTTCCTCCTTTGTGTTGCCTTGCCAGGCCTTTACTGCAACTGTCTTCAGTTGTTGTTTGTTCGTGGGTCTTTCTGCCTTTAGTTTTGTCTTCAGCAAGTGAACTTCATGCTCAATTGGGTTGAGATCAAGCGATTGACTCGGCCATTGCAGAATATTCCACTTCTTTGCCATAAAAACCTCCTGGGTTGCTTTCGCAGTATGTTTTGGGTCATTGTCCATCTGTGCTGTGCAGCGCCTTCCAATCAACTTTGCTGAATTTGACTGAATCTGAACAGACAGTATATCCCTAAACGTCTTTGAGCCTCGGAAAAGCGCTATATAAATCTAATGAATTATTATTATTATTATTAAACACTTCATCAGGCTGCTTCTGTCTGCCACTGTGTTTTACAGATGATGTGGTATGCTTCGGATCAAGAGCTATTCCAAGCCTGCTCCATACTTTTTTGTATGCTGTTCCAGAACTGGGCTGGATTTTTTAGATGTTTTTTGGCAAAGTCTAATCTGGCCTTTCTATTCTTGAGGCTTATAAATGCTTTGCACCTTGTGGTGAACTTTCTGTATTTTCTCTCGTGAAGTTATTTTAAGTATATGTGACACAGCCCAATGAAAAGGGCTACCTGTAGGCGAAATCATTTTTCAGTTTTTTACATGTGCTTAAACTACAGATTGTAAGCTTTCAAATGATGCATCATACATTGAAATCGGAAACAAATGGAAGACGACATGAGTATTTGAAAGTTGCTACACCGGAAATCACTAAGCACAGAAAATCCCCATCAAAGATAATGAATCCCCATCAAACAACAAGAAAGGAAGTCATTGTGTTATAGATTACACTTATTTAATGAACGTAAAACTGTTCGGAAAAATAACGAGTGGGTACTTCACATCTTCGAGTTGAATGTTAGCTAAAAAAACGAAAATGTGAAAAAAAAAAAAAAAAACTTTAAAGACGAATTTGACGTCTTTCTCATTTCCGAGAGGTGTCCAGAAACACCAGGAGCAGTCACATATTGTCTCTCGTGAAGTCTTTATGGTAGACTTAGATAATGATATCCCTACCTCCTAGAGACTGTTCTTCACTTGGCTGGATGTTGTGAAGGGGTTTTTCTTTACCATGTAAAAGATCCTGCGATCATCCACCACTGTTGTCTTCCGTGGACGTCCACGCCATTCTGTGGTGCCAAGCTCACCAGTGCGTTCCCGCTATCTCTCTGACGGATTTTGTTTTTGTTTTTGCAGCCTAAGGATGGCCTGTTTCACTTGCATTGAGAGCTCCTTTGACCACAGCACCAAGACAGCATTAGTTAAAGTGGTATATGACTTGAGAATGAACATTGAAGACAATAAACTCAATATTAGTACTTTTAGACTGATGCATTTGATACATTCTACATTTGAACCATTTAGCAGACGCTTTTACCCAAAGCGACTTACAATTAGAGATTACAGGGACAGTCTCCCTTGAGCTAAGTGCCTTACTCAAGGGCACACTAGTGATGGTGTTCCCAGGTGGGATATGAACTCAAGACCTTCTGATCACCACTCCAACTCACTATCCACTAGGCCACTACTACCCCTTTCAATACAATCGATCATGACATCCTTGGACTCTGGCTCAGTTTTAGATTGGTTTAGGATTTATCTGTCCAGCAGAGATTATTCTCTCCATTGGTAACCACTCCCCAGATAACATTGACACCCCCTTACATGTGGGGTTCCTCAAGGCTCCGTTCTGGGACCTGTGTTGTTCAGTCTCTATATGCTGCCACTGGAAAATATCATCAGAGAACACAGGATTCATTTTCATAGCTATGCCGATGATACACAACTGTACATCTCTTTATCACTCAGACACCAGCCCTATTGATAAACTGGTGCAATGAATTGATTGTATCAACTTCATTTCTACAATTAATTTCTTGCAATTGAACAAAGATAAGGCAGAGGTTTTAAATATTGGAGACAAGGTCCAGAGAGAGATATTGTGCACTAACTTAAAATCCCTGGCACAAAACGGCAAACCACTAGCAAAAAATCTTGGTGTGCTTCTAGACGCTGATTTGAAATTTGAAACACTGCCTTTTATCACCTTAGAAATATCGCTATACAGAAAGTGCAACCGTTTCTCTCCCAGGCAGATACTGAGAGACTTGCTTTTATCTTATCACTGGCAAGCTTGATTACTGCAATTCTCTCCTCTCTGGTCTACCTAAGAAAGCTATACATAAGATACAGATCATTCAGAATGCAGCAGCACAGGTACTGACCAAGACCAGAAGGAGAGCATACATCTCACCTCTCCTAAATCCCCTTCATTGGTTGCCTGTCAGTTTGAGAATAGATTTTAAGATCCTTTTATTGGTGTTCAAATCACTCAATGGACTAGCGCCTGAATACTTGTTAGACATGCTTTTAATGTATCACTCAGGTCCTCCGGTACTGGCCTTTTAGTTGTTCCCTGGGTGAGGACAAAGAAGTCTGGAACAGCCTGCCAGAGGAGCTGAAGGCGTCACAATCTATAAACACCTTTAAAATAAATCTTAAGACAGACCCTTTTTAGCTAAGCCTTTTCTTAATCCGTCTTATTTTAATCTACTCTCTTTTACTTGTATTTATTTCCTATACTAATCACTTCCTTATATTACTGTTTATTTGTTTTACTGTATTGTTGTATTCTCATTGTATTGATGTAATTTCATGACATTGTTATGCACCTTGTATTGCAATTTTGCATGATAAAAATAAAGTCTGATTTGATTTGATTTGATACTCTACCTACTGAGTACGAAAGCCTTTATTTTCATTCGCTTTGCCCATCAGACCACACAGCACTCGGGAAGAGGCGTGTAAGTGGATTGAACATTCTGAACATTCTGTTCTGTTAGGTGACTTAATTGTGTTTAGACGGTCTCTTTTACCCCCCTCTCTAAGAAAAGAGGAAAACATATTTTTGATTATACAATACCATTATGTTGCAGGCAAATGGACCCATTTATAGATCAGATCAAATCAGAGACATTGAAGTAGGTTATTGACATGCTTATGCCACACGTTCTATAAACATGGTGTGAAGGGCTTCGTTGAACACAATGAACACAGTATGAAACACAGTATTCTATCGATATACACCACAATAACCTCTCATCTGGTCCCACCTCTTCTATGTATTTTTCCTCTGGACAAGTTAATTCATACAGTAACAGTCCAGTTTTGTTCCAGTCATATGAAGTTCATGTAGGTCAATGTGGAGGCTGGTGAAGGTAGAAACTACAGGATGGGGCTCATTGTGATGCATGGGATGGAATGAGGACGTTCCATGTATTACAATGAGCCCCCGTCCTGCCATTTCTACCTCCACCAGCCTCCCCTGCTGTAGGTGCGTTCTGCCTCTGAGAGAGAGATCCGACTAGGAGAGCTGGGAGAGCTGGGAGAGGATGGTGGCGTGAGGCTGTGTGATTGTCCCCAGGAGACTCATTTATCATATCCAGCTAAACAATGTGGCTTATGCTTAGTCCTCCCTGTCAAAACATCACAGACAACACACACATCCTTGGTCGGCCCGGGACGGCCGTCCCCGCGCTGGGAGAGGATCCTGGAGAGGATCATTAGGTGGCCGACGGGATATGGAGGGGGTCCTTTCCACAGGATATGACATCACAGGATAGGTCTAATGGATAGGTCACATTCGTGCAGCCTTATAACTGTCACCTTGATGACAGACATGGGGGGTGTGTGTGTGTGTTTGTGTGCGTTTGTGTGTGTGTGTGCCACTGGGAATAGGGGAAATGCTGCAGCTCAGCCCTGGTTCCTGTTCAGTGGCGAAGGCTAGGCTGTTTCCTCAGGCATACCCCTCATAGGTGGCTGGAGGTGAGGGGCTGGAGGTGGCTGGGTGGGCCCTGGATATCCCATGTACACTAACATCTGGAAATCACTCAATTCAAGAAGTTCAAACGTCGTTTTTTACAGTTGTAACATTGTTGCTTGATTAAAATCACACTGTAGTATCACAAGGACACGCGTTTGTGCCGTTGACTTCCCCCATGAGAAAATGCTCATATGATGTCTATTTTTTTTTCAAAACAGCCTGGAACTTAGATAAGTGACTGGGAAAGTTCCTTAACTGCCTATGTCCAATGAGTTGACAGATTCAACGAAAAACAGGGTCAACGAAAAGTTAATGAAGCTTGTGTTTTTACAAGTTATCAGAAGTGTGTCTCTGTACTGTAGAAAACATACAGTCAGGGAGGAAATCCTGCTGTACTGTAGTCAACCCTCCCTCCCCCTCCTCCATCCCATCTTCCACCCCTCAGTCTCTTCCCTCTGCTAGGCCTCATCCCCCTCAACCCCATCCATCTCTTATCGGCGCGGTGGACACAACACAACACAACATGTTGTCATAACACAGTCCTGTACGCTACCCACTCTGTCTGCACAGTAACAGACTGTGATGATCTAAAGCTGTTGTTAAGGAGGTGGTGTTGTCTGATTCACCTCTTATTGGCAAAGTGGACAAAACAGAACACAAAATGCTGTCCAAAGGAGAGCAGGTGAAGAAGTAATGAATATGGTGGCAGAGGCACTCTGGTCTATTATAGATAAAAGCCCCTTTGTGCAGGGAGGCAATCAGGAAAACAAGTAGGTTGCACTTTGACAAATGAAATGATGCAAAGCTTACCACCCAGGGACAGGCCTTGATCCCGACTCCTTTTCCTTTCGCATCAAGAAGATGAACAGAGACATTTCCTGATAGGCCTCATATGTCTGAGAATGTGTGTGAGAGAGGAAGAACCACTCCCAAAGACAGACCTCCGCAGGCAGTGGTAAATAGCCTGCAAGCTAACAAGGTAAATAGCTGCCTCCCTAAGAAAATCCTTTTAGCTATTTCACTCTAATTACCATAATAGTATGAATATATGGCCTTAAGTGTACTGTAGCGGCACCTTTGTACCTATTTACATAACAGAAAAACATAACAAAACACTACACAAGCAGAACACAAAAGCTGAGGGGTAATGGATGAACAAACCGCACAATAAGAAATGTGCTTTAAACGCCATGGTGACGCGATGAGATGAGTGTTGATTATGAACCTTCAGGATATGGAAGCTGGAAGTTGAAAAGGGGATGGTTCATCATTGCGCTGTCATGGCGGGCCAGTCCTCTGACCTCTCTTTAGGTTAGGTCACTGCATATGAAAACAAAGTCAATCACTGGAGATTTAGAAGTGTTTACATGTGAGCGATGACCTTTACTGTTTTAGGAATCATGTGTTTAAGTATTTGCTTTGCTTTAGAGCCCGGGGGGGGGGGGGGGGGGTTCATGGTCATATCCCATTACACTGACTTCCATTGTCCTTATGGTTGTTTTTGAAGAGGTACTGATTGCTGGCGTTCAAACCAGAGAGAGGTTTAATGTATGGCTGTGTTTTGCAGGACCAGACAGGTGGGAGAGGAGAAAGGGGCTGTGCTGGCCTAGTTCTAGAGGCCACGGCTGAGAGATTTATAAAGTGGGGGAGATAAACGCACAAAGAACCATTTCCTCTCCCCAGTCAGCACCACTCTCACTGTCCTCTGTGTGTGTGTGTGTGTGTGTGTGTGTGTGTGTGTGTGTGTGTGTGTGTGTGTGTGTGTGTGTGTCTGTGCGCGTGTATGCATAAGTGCGTGTGTGTTTATGAGGAGAATATTTGGCTTTCATCAAGATACTTCCCAATAAATCAAAGGGCTTTCACACAGTGATAGCTTACCTAGTGGGCATGGAATGTGTGAACGATATCATGAGTAAACTATCAGAGGATCGTCTGAGACAGAGAGAGTACTTTGGCTTGGTATGATTACATTTGAACACCATTCCTAATTCCACCATTCCCCCAACAAGGTTTTGCACAAATTGTAGTTGTAGTTGTAGTTGTTTTAACAAGCTAAAACCCCACATTTTCAATAATAATTCAATCTGTAGGATCAAGCATGTTGAGCTCTGTGGCCTTTTTCACTTTAATCACCAGTCTTCTGTAGCCTGCTTTTCAGCTGGGCACACAGTAGGTGTATAGAGCTTTCTCACTGCAGGCAAACTACAGTGAGATATTTAATATCTCTGGGGGAAACACATGCACTGTACTGTAAGTGTTGTTTGCAATCATGGGATCTGGGGGTTACATCTGTTTGTGTACACATCACATTTCTATGGCTCTTTTGCATTTTTGGCTCTTGTGAGGTTATCAACTCTAGCTCTGTCAATAAACACGGTTTGGCTAGATCTTCCGTCTCTGCCTAGACTCCTACTGTTACTGCAGTGTCACTCGTATGACTGTACTACTAGTATCACTGTACTGTAGCTACTGGTGCTACTGGCAGGGGAGGCTGGTGGAGGTAGAAATGGAGGACGGGCACGTTGTAATGTTGTAATGTTGTAATGTTGTAATGTTGTAATGTTGTAACGGAAAAAGGAATGGTATCAAACACGTGTTTGGAAATGGGAAATGCTTTGTGCATTACAATGAGCGCATCCTCCCATTTCTACCTCCACCAGCCTCCACTGCTGAAGCTACTAGAGTTACTTACTCCCTCGGCTGCTAGAGTTACTGCAGTTACAGCACTTAAAGAAACATCTTAGCAAGAGGCACTTCAACAATTATCATAAAGTTTATTATGCATCGACTCTTTTCATACAACCTATACGGATTAATAACGTATACCTGCCATATATGGATGAAGACATAATGTAAGTGGAGAGGAGATTGATCGGGACTGCGGGAGTTTTCATTACTACCGAAAGAATGAAAATGAATTAAAGCAGATGACCAAACCATTCAATGCATGACATGTGCTATAAATAGCTTACACTATTATTACTATTACGCATTTCAACAATTATCATAACGTTTATTATGCATCGGCTCTTTTCATACACCCTAAAGTCACACGGAATAATAACAGTCACACAGAATAATAACAGACACATGCCATATCTTGCAGACGTAATGTAAGCGGAGAGGAAATTGATCGGGACAGCGGGAGTTGACATGTACTACTGAATGAATGAAAATTAATGACCTTTTATTATTTTACGGTACTGTCTCAATTATACTTGAATCATTTCCGGGATCTACCAGCATGTGCATGCCCAGTGTACCTGAATGAACCTGTAATACGCGATTCCATGTGGCCACAGATTCTTTTGCGCGACGGTGTGAAAATGCTTGTGTGTCTAGAGATCAGATCAGCTCTAGCGTTTCATCATCATGTAGCCTGGGCCATAGTCAAGTGTGTGTGTGGGGGGGCGGGAGGGAATAGTTTAGCGGGGTGTGTGGAGGGGGGGATTGTTTAACAGAGTGATAGCTCTGTGAAAGAAGCTGTTCTGTAAGCCTGCTGGTACGGGACCTGAGGATCCTGTACTTCCTGAGTCTCTTACATGGTAGGGGGTCAAACAGACCATGGTTGGGGTGCGAGGTATCCTTGATGATGCTTGCCGCCCTCGACAGCGGGTTGCCTGGAGGGGCTCGATGGTGGGGAGTTTGGTGCCAATGATACGCTGGGCGGTTTTCATCACCCGTTGCAGGGCCTTTCCGGTCAAACACATTGCAGTTGCCGTATCACACTGTGAAGCAGTTGGTGAGGATGCTCTCAATGGTGCAGCGGTAGAAGTTGGTCAGTATCCTGAGAGACAGTTGGGCTTTCTTCAATCTCCTCAGGAAGTATAGGCGCTGCTGCACATTTTTGACCAAGGAAGAGGTGTTGAGGGACCAGGAGAGGTCCTCGGAACCCCAGAAACTTGAAGCTGGCAACACGCTCCACCTCATCTCATTGATGGGGATGGGGGAGCGTACACAGCGCCAAGTTTTTCTGAAGTCCGCAATGATCTCCTTGGTCTTACTGGTGTTGAGGGCCAGGTTGTTGTCAGCGCACCACGCCGCCAGATGTTAGACCTCCTCCCTGTAGGCCGTCTGGTCATTGTTATTTATCAGGCCTACTACCGTGTTGTCATCTCCGAATTTGATGATGGAGTTAGAGCCATGCAGCGGCACGCAGTCGTAGGTGAAGAGGGAGTAGAGGAGTGGACATAACCATAGTGTGACTGCAGAACATTGGAATCGTTTTTTGCTATTGTGAGGCATACGGCAGAGTTGCTAGGCTGCAGTCAAAAGCTGAGTGTGTCTGAGCCAGCAGTCGAACACTGATAAGGTCGAAGTCTGCAGACTGAGAGAAACAGCTAGGGGCTTGTTCAATAGAATGACGGATGAGGTGAATGGGAGGAGGAGCTGTTGACCTCTGTCCTCCGGAGCCAAGGTGCTCCCAAACACACAGTCCAATCACATTACAGCCAGTCATTAGTGAACAGCGTAGGACCTAATGAATGTGTCCCCTGTGCAGAGTTGAGTACACACTGACACGTCGTATGAGTGTGCCCACTTCACCACGGTTTCTGTACAAAACAAGCTCTATTGTTTATGTTCCTCCAGAGAGTGACAACACCAATAGTGAGATGTTTGAGCTGCCACTCAGATCTGTGGTAGCTCTCTCTCTCTCTCTCTCTCTCTCTCTCTCTCTCTCTCTCTCTCTCTCTCTCTCTCTCTCTCTCTCTCTCTCTCTCTCTCTCTCTCTCTCTCTCTCTTTCGCTTTCACTATTCCGCTCTCTCCCTGTTCCCTCCAATACTTTTTCAATATTTTCTGGTCCGTTTTTTCTTTCCCTCTCTTTCCGTCTTGTTCTCTCTTTCCCTTTGACTCTTTTTTAAAAAATATAAATCTTCCCCTTTATATATTTTCTCCCATTATCCCTGTCTATCTGTCTCTCTGTTCCCGAGGGGCTAGATAACAGGAATAATAGATCCTCTCTCCCTCAGTGAGACTGTGTCCCGTTGGAAGTCTATACTACTGAATGTATTAACAGTTGTATTGGATGCATTAATATTAATGCATCAGAGCGTGAGTGGCAGACTAAATAAAATGCATGAATAAGTAATGACCAAGGCACTCTCCTAGGTCTTGGCAGTGAGTACGAAGGAGGGTATTTCCATACTTACATAATGTGTACACACATTCATCCATAGAGAGGAGTGAATACATTCAGTCACTCATACTGTGCATATCAAGGTATGGCATGAAGTGCATAAGCTGCCTGTGTGTGTGTGTGTGTGTGTGTGTGTGTGTGTGTGTGTGTGTGTGTGTGTCTGTGTGTGTGTGTGTGTGTGTGTGTGTATGGACTTCCCTCCACGTGTCTGTTTTTCACTGTGTCAATACTGTAGATTAATCCCATCATTCCCCAAGGAATCACCATGTTTGCCTTGAAAAGGATTCCCTTCTCTACGGTCATTGAACTGTGCAATGTTTCAATGTTCCCCTCATTCCGTGTTTTTCTGTCAAACTCGATACATGTGTACAAGGATGGAGCAGCTGGTATTCTCTGGGAAAGGGCTTAATTGGGTATTGTTAGCAGGCATAGTTACAGCGAACGTCAGTGATGTATTTCTCTTGGTAGTCTCATGGTTATTGCCTTTGTCAATAGAACCAATGAAAGAAAACACAATTCAATCCATGAAATGAATAGAAAAATATGTATTTTGGTAGGAATAGCGTAATGATAATCACTATGATCCTATACAAGCATACAAAATATATGGCAGCGGTAGTGGATTTCAAAATGAAATAATGTGAGAGAGACAAAAGTCTCTAATAGGAACTCCACAGTGTATTCACATTGCCAACCAAACTCAAAGACATCACGGCCATCATAGCCAAAGACAGCGATTGTATGCAAACGAAAGCATTGTAGAAAACACTTGATAAATCCTTCAACTGTGGGACCCTCGCCACCCGATTCAGAGTGAATCAGTGATTTAGTAGCTGTTGTGTCTGATTTGGCCTTCAGCCATCCACGAGGCCAGAGAGAGGACATAGAGGAGTTGAAGGTGAGGACACGGCCAGCACTACAGAACGAGGCTCCAGGCCACATCTGCCTTCCTCTCCTCCCTGCAGGTCAGGTCAGGGCCAGGCTGTGGCTGATCTACAAAGGGCTGGCCCGTAGCCACAGAGGAACCACACCCTGTCCCTGTCTTGCCCCTCACCCACTCTGCGTTTCCCTCGTTCCCCATCTCCCTCTCCCCAGCCTCCCCCTCCTCTGCTCACTATACGGTAGGTCAGAGATAACTACATTAGGGCTGGGGAGCGAGTAGATCTAGAGGGCTGAGGAATAGAGGGACAACACCCTGTCCCTCTCCCTCTCCCCATTCTCTCACACTTCAAACACATCCATCACTGAGTTAATCCAGCCTGGCGGAGCATGTAACCATCACCCGTTTACAGCATATGCTGCTGACACACTGCTCTACTGGGACACACACACACACACACACCAGCACTCTCAATCAATCAATCAATCAATCAATCAAATGCATTTGTATAGTGCTCTCTACAAAGACTCAATGTGCTTTACAACCAAAAAAATACAAGCAATATAAACAATAAATACAATACAAACAATATGAATTAACACCGAACCACAGACCCCCAAAAAGCAAGCCAAGGAAAAAGTCAGAGAATCAAAAACATAGGGCACGCTGTAAAATGCACTGGTAGAACACACGCCCTGGTGGGCTTTAGTCTGGGATCAACTGATCTGAAATACATCCTTTGGCTTTGGGCAGGATACATGTAAACACTTTAATTTAACGTATAGTACTTTGACTATTTAAAGTACTATATTAACATATAGTATAAATGTTTCTTTAGGGACATGCACTGTAGAGGTTTGAAGGACAGTGCAACATATTTGCAGTTTATAGTAGTTTCCTTCTAGGAGACCATATTATGGGGTTGAAGGAGAGGTATAACTACGGAGTCTAGATTGTTGTTTTTCTTTGAATGAAACTAAACTGCAAATAGGCAGACTGCAAAATCTATCAAACTGGAGTCTGCATTTGATTTCAATTCATATGCTTATCACTTTTCATAATGCATCAACAAATGAAAAAAATAGAGAACATGGAAAGTAGACAAAATGCTTCCTCTGTCTGCATCTGTGAACTTCTGCTTTTTCTTAAGTTTTATTACATAATGTCACGCGAACAAACACACTGACGCACATTTGAAACTGTGTGGTTGAAGTGTTTGGTCCCCTCATTTCCTACTTCCTCCTGCATACACGTGTTTCACCTCCATCAAACACTCATAGAGCATCAGGCTGCAACATGTCAACATGAAGACACTGCAGTGGTTCCAGGGGAGGCTGGTGGAGATAGAAATTGGAGGACGGATTCATTCAACGTTACCATTGACTAAATGCCCTCTGGGCTCGTTGTCACATGTCAATGGTACATTATAATGAAAACAGATGGACAAAGTCGCTGATTGAATCAAAGAAAATGATTTTAATAATTACCACTCTTGAGGGAGGGTAAGGACCAACAAAAGATTCAACATAACGACAGAACAAAACAAAGGCACATCATCCTTCCAAAAGGGAAGGGTATAAATAACTGAAGACAATGACAAATAACAATGCTGGGCAGACGGGTAAGAAGCCAGGAGTGAAGTGTTCTCTGGTCTTTTATACTTGGAGCATCAGGTGCAATCAGCACCTGAGGAACAGGACACAGCTGTTAGAAATCAGGTGTTAGGAATCAGGCACAGGACAGACACGGACACAGACAGAGTGTGTGTATGTGTGTGTGTGTGTGTGTGCATGTGAGGGTAAGCCAATGAAGATCCATCCAGATGTGCGATCAACAAATACACCAATACCCAAACAGACAAATAGACAGATACCCATGTGCTCACATCACAGTAATGCATGGAATGGAATGAGGAATTCCACATTCAAACACGTGTTTGATACCATTCCTCATTCCGTTCCATGCATTACAATGAGCATATCGATGTCTGCCTCCACCAGCCTCCACTGAGTGGTACATGGCTCCCAGAAGGGTCTAATTTCTCCAAAATACGAAATAAAAGAGAATCCAAGCACTTTGTTGACCATCTCCAATTTTTTTGTTCCAGTGTAATTACCATTTCGCACCCCAGCCATTTGCCCCCCCTCCCATCCCGTATCAGTGTACCCGTCCCCCATATCTCTACTGGCTGTGTCATGGCAAATACTCTCCGGGTGGCCAAAATGTGTCCGGGGGACGTCATCAGGTCTTTCAAATGCCCTTGCTATGCTGAGGCTAGCAGTGTGGACAGATTGCGGTCATTTCGGACATTCCTGAGTAAACTCTACCACAGATTGATGTCCGAGTTGTGTGTGTGGCAACTCAGGTACATTGCAGTGAGTGGTAGAGTTTACTCAGGAATGTCCGGAATGCTAGCATCATCAGCACCCGGACACATTCTGGCAGCCTGGACAAATATAGCTAGCTAGCTAGGTCTACACCTTGCGCACGGCAGCCCTAGCCCTCGTTTATTCAACTAGTGAATACTGCGCCCCAGTATGGTGTCGCAGTGCCCACACCCGCCTCATCGACTCGCCTATAAACGAAGCGTGGACAACCTTCCCATCCTAGCAGGCATCCAGCCCGCAGGCCTCCGCCGCATGGGAGCCACATCACGTCTCGCCTGCCGGGCCGTGGAGCTTAATAACCATCTGCTCCATGATAGGCTCACTATAACAGCGGAGCTCTCCCGGCGTCTCAAGTCGAGACACCCATTTGTGCCTGCCGCACAGGATCTCAGGCAACAATACATAGATCTTAACATCAGTGATGGGCGGATTATATGTGGCGCGCGGAGTGGGAGGCAAACACCTCCAAACTCCGCGACCACATCCCAGTCGCCGGCCCTGAGCCCCTCGGGATGGACTTGCCAAGGCTATCCTGGGTGAGGCTCAATCGTCTCCGGACCGGCGTCGGGCGTTTCCGCTCATCAATGCACAGATGGGGCTTGGCCCCAAATGCGTCGTGCGAGTGTGGCGCAGAGGACCAAACCGCAGACCATGTTATCCTGGATTGCCCGGTGTACCACCCACCCAACGGGATGCATGGTCTGTCGGTATTAGATGACGAGACGATGACGTGGCTTCTGGAGGGGTGTCCAGAAATATAGCCCAGGTGAGCCCCTCAACCAGGTCTCGGGGTGGTAAAAGGGTAGCCCCTCGGCCCCGAGCCTGGTGGAGTGGAGAGGAAAACAACTACCCATACGCCGAAGAAGAAGCTAGCTAGGTAGTTTCAGTACATTCTAAAACACTAGCTACTTCGCAATAAATCTGTCCAGAATGCTAGCATCGGCATAGCAAGGGCGTTCGAAAGACCTGATGATGTCACCCAGACAAGTTTTGGCCGCCCTGACAGTATTGTCTTGTTTGCACATACCATATTTATTATATTATATTATATACTCTAATTATAAATCTACATACTGTATATGTTACATACCTCAGGACCTATTGCCCTGTTTTGTACATATCATACTGTACACATAATAACTGTACATATCATATTGATATTAATCACATATATTTATATATTTTATATGTATATTCATTTACTGTAATACCTTATACTGTAATACCAATGGAATACATTATTATGTCTTTTGCACTATGCTGGTATTTGCACTGGTTAGATGCCAAACTACTCTTCTCAGTACTTGTACTCTACTGTGCAATGACAATAAAGTTGAAACTAATCTAATTTAATCTAATCTGCCTCATGCCATACTCTCAACTCCAAAGAAATGGAAACGAATTTTGGGAGAAATGAGACCCTTGTGCATATGAAGAACAGGTTGTCAGCAGTCCATCAACATTGCTACTCTGATGAGTAACAAATGTTTATTGGAGATAGTCACTCAACAATTGACTGAAAGACAAGAGGCCAACAGCGTTTTATATTGACCAGAACAGGGCTTCCTCAACATAATGCTCCCTACTACACCTTACACCAGAACTATAGTAACCCCTTGTTAGATCAAATCAAATCAAATCAAGTATTATTTGTATAGCGCAGATAACATGGACAGAGTCAAAACTGACAAAAGTACCTATACATGTAAGGGGATTGCTGAACAAGTTTAAAGTGGCAACAGTTTACTCACTTTTGTTACAAATATCATTCATTATTTATCATTCATAGCGTCAAGATTTGTTTAGCAAATCATGTTTCATTCTTATCTCACATGCTACTGTATATCATATTTATGTCTCTCATTTACATTTTAGGCATTTAGCAGCCGCGTTTACCCAAAGCGACTTACAACAAATACATTTGTCTAAATAAGGGAATCATCTATCCATCAGTCTCTGTCTCCTGCCGTCCCCCCTCCCCCACCCCCCTTACATTCAGCCTCTGATAGAGTATTCATGAGTAGAAACTCATTTAAGATTTATTTATCTCCTATAGGTGTGTGAAATAACAGAGAAATCCCAGCTGTCAGCAACCTCACAGCAATCTCACATAATACACACACACACACACACACACACACACACACACACACACACACACACACACACACACACACACACACACACAAATGCTCACACTGTCTCCATCTATGAAATTGAGAGTGGTTACATTTCTCCAGCCCCAACCCCTTCAGCTGTTAGTCATTTAAAAAGTGGCGGGAAGCCCGCTTTGCTGTTGTTTGAATGACAGATTGCAACTTTCAGCGTTGCCTAGCAATGTTTGCATTGAGCGAATGATATGAGAAAGCCTAATTGTTTTTAATAGACACGTCTAAATTAACAATGGGATATATATCAAAGGAAGGGGGTGAAATGTAAACACTGTGATGGTGAATTAATAGGGCATTCATTGTTTATTCTGTTATTTCCACCTATTATTAAGGTGGACTTCCCATGGCGTAGTCTGAGCCAAGCTGAGTAGAAACTGGAAGGAACAGCACTGCCTTTGTTATCATAGAGCTCCAACTAGAACATGCAGGAATGGAAATACACATTTGTGACGTTTATACGTAACATTGAAACAGAAAGAGCCATTATGGCTTACTTGTAATACAGTACTGTGTCTGTTCAGATGATGTCTCCTTGATGTACATTCAAAAGAAGTAATCTGGAGAAGTAGGCCATGCTCAGCTCATGCTTATAACATCAAAAGGTAGCATTCTTTAAGATAAGATCCTGAGACCTTTATTAGGATTCAACAGAGGAAAGAGCACGTTCACACACCCACTCAATCACGCTGAGGATTAATAATAGACCATGCTACGTTCCAAGTGACCTGTCCGATAGTAACACCATGTGTTCCATGTGTTCTGCTCTCGCTCTCCGTGCGCTGTCAACTATACTGGGAAGTATTCTCCCCATCATTTCATAGCACCATTGACAGACTCCTCTGATGTGAACTCCTAACTCCTCTCTACTAGGGGAGACTGGGGGCAAATGCAACAGGGATCTACTGTAACACCATGCTTTTCTCCATTTGTGACAGCAGCTGGTGAAACCGGGAACAAGTTGCCAACCGACGGATTGTTCAGACTTTTATTCTGAAAAATGTAAAGAAAGTTCAGTGTTGTTGATGTACCTAGTTAGTGTAGAGTAGTAGGGATTACTCACCGGATCCATTGCATTGCAATGTTTTGGCTTGACTAGCTGATTTTCAACAGCGCTGACATTTCTCTAAAATTTTCTGAATAAAAATCTGAACATTTTGACTGGTTGGTGACTTGTTCCCGGTTTCACCAGCTGCTCAAATTTACTAATAACAAGCTAGAGAGATTCAACTCAAACAGGACATGAACAGTTAGGTTTTCAGTTTTCTCCCAGCAATTCAGTTGATTGTCTCACCATCTGCAGGTTTCATTGAGAGAAATGTATTTTTGTTTTAATTTTCCGACTGCCATCCAAAGCTTTACAGTAACATCCAAGAATCTGAACCAATACATTTTAATCACTGTTATATTGTCTAAACGTTGACATGATTGACATTTGCTAATGTTTTTGTGTTTTGCTAGCTAGCACATGTCATTGCTGTTGCGGTCAGGTGAGAGTGATGATGATGTAATGATGAAAATGCACTGGTGCAATTGCCCCCAGTCTCCCCTACAAATGTGGTTTTTGTGTGAGTGTGTGTGTGTGTGTGTGTGTGTGTGTGTGTGTGTGTGTGTGTGTGTGTGTGTGCGTGTGCGTGTGTATGTGTATGTATGTGTGTTTGATACCATTCCGCATTTTGTTCCATGTATTATAATGCGTCTGTCCTCTGATTTCTACCTCCACCAGCCTCCCCTGTTACTGACCTTGCACTATCCACCTTGTCCTCAAGGAGAACCCATCCATTATCATATGGATATTACCTCATCTCACAATTACAGTAATTACCAAGTGTTACCCACCATTGACAGGCTAATATCAGCTAAGTACTGTATAACAAGCTAATATTGGGCAAGAATGACAGGGTGAGAATGGGTACTTTGTGATCCTTAATCTTAAAGTCATTCTGAAGAGACTGATTGGTAACTTCTTGGATGAGCATGTGTGATGTATTCAAGGCACACTCTGCAGTATCTGCAAAAGCTCAGGTTTGTTCATAATGGTATGATATATTGGTATCAAAATGTTGCATATGGAGGATGATGGATGGATGAAATGTCTGTCTGTGACAGAGAGGCCTCTGAGAGAGAGAGAGAGAGAGAGAGAGAGAGACTGAGAGAGAAAGAGAGAGAGAAAGAGGGAGAGTGGAGGAGGGAGATAGAAAAAGACAGAGATGACAGAAAGCAAATTGGCATTTTAGAAGTACAAAGAACATTAACTCAGCAAGAATCCTTTCATGTCCACCAAAATGAAATACATCAACCGTCCCAACGAGATCAAACAGTGTTTAAACCCCAGAGGCAGTGACAGTCCATCCACTCAGTCCCCTTTTCTGACTGATGGATACATTAACAAAAGTTTGGGTTTTCCTTTCGTCATATTGTAGAAATTGAATGAGTAGAACACACATAGTGGGGGGACATAGTCCCTCAGATCAAGGCAATTTCGCTAGTACACCAAAAGATGGCTGACGTGGAATCGTAATACATAATTGCCATGGTGATCCTTGTTATTACTATCCTTGTTATATTATGTGCAGAACACAGAGAGAAGCTACAAATTCAGAGGAATTTAGCAACGTCGGTGGCTGTAGGCCTACGCTAAAACTTCCAAGTGATAAAACATGACCGCCGTTACACCCACCATGGAATGTTGATTCGATTGGGCATGGCTGTTCGTTCTATTTCTATGTACCGTAGACTGCAAAAGCATCAAACACATTTCACAGGTCGTTAGCGAAGGACATCCAATTCTCCAACTCCAGATTCATTACCACCCTGGGGGACCCCTTCGCCTCATAAAGTATCTTTCATTGTCACAGGGGTGACTTTGTGTTTTCACATGACAGAGGTTCACACTAAAATTGTTATGTAAGAACTGTTTAGTTCCACAGAAATCAGGTATTTTTCCTGTTCTTCCCGCATCACTCCCTTACAGTGGTCACATTAAACCAGGGGAGGAAAGAATCAGAAGAAATCGGAGGACGTGCTTATTGTAATGCATGGGATGGAATGAGGAATGTTATCAAACACATGATATCTGCTTCAACCTTGTCATGACAAGCAGCGAGTTGCAGACAGTCTGGAGGTTTGTTTTGAGTGTGGATTCATTCAGGGTAAGAGGATGAGAGGAAGGGAGAAGGACAGAACAGATCCATAGTCTTATAAATGGACTGACTTGTATAGCGCCTTATTGCAAAGCGCTTTACAATGGCCTCTCATTCACCCATTCACACACCAATGGCTCTACCTCCTGCGCCACAGCCGCCCATAGTCTTATGTAGCAGTAGGGTGAAGTTGCCCCTAGAAAATGACCTAGGGTCAGAATTGTCTTTTTTAACCTGCATGGGGAGGTTGGTGGAGTATAAATCAGAGGACAGGCTCATTGTAATGGCAACCGTCTTTCCATTCCATGCATTACAATAAGCCCATCCTCCGATTTCTACCTCCACCAACCTCCACTGATAAGCTGATCCTAGATTGGTGCCTAGGGACAACTTCACCCCGGTGTGGAATGCACATGACTTTAGGAATGTAGTGCGAAAGAACAACTAACCCCCTCTACAGGTCAGAATCAGAATTGCCCAGGGTTAAACAGCCTGAATCAGAATTGCACAGCTGGGGCTTGCCTCGTGCATACTGTAGGGTTACACGGCCTTCGTTCCTATTGTCAATCAGCACGGCGTTAGCAGGAGTGAAGGGGTTGCACAAGGTGTCTGTAGTGTAAACTGAACCAGTGGGACTCCCTGTGCTCTGGGGTCTGTACAAAGTAGCATTGGCACAGCGTGTTACATTAGGAGCCAAGCTGGCAGGTCTCCACTGACCTTTTAGAGACTGCTGCTGGGCTACAGGTCTTGGCTCCATACACACACACACACACACACACACACATACGCACACACACACACACACACACACACACATACGCACACACACACACACACACACACACACACACACACACACACACACACACACACACACACAGACACACACACTGCCAGCCCCTTCCCCAGCCATGTAAAACGATCTCCAGGGTTAGAAAACACACACCCCGGATTATTCATGTTTTATTATGTCAGGTGCTATGCAGCCCTGAGACTCATGTCATGCATGTGCAAATTTCACCACAATTACGTCACACCCAAATGTTTATTTTTTTCCAGAGGATGTGTTACTATGGCAGCTATTCAAGGCCAGCACACAATACAGTACAACACACACACACACACACACACACACACAGTGAACTCATCACTGTCATTGACTATGTTTACATGCACACCATATTCCTGTATTAATCGGAATATGCTCAATATTCCGGTTGGGCAAGAGTCATGTAAACACGTGCAGAACCGGATTAAGGCCATATTCCGATTGGAGAATATTCTGAATAAGACCCCTGGCATATGCCTGTCTGAATCGGAATAATGTGAATGTATACACCTTAATCGGAAAATTACCCTTTTCAGAATATTCAGTTACGTCTGCGCATGCTCGATTGGCAGGGAATCCTGGGTTTGTTGTTGTTAGGGACAGCATAGCAAGCCACATTACACTTGATAAACCAGTGCTGTGATATTATTTATCATCTTAGAAACATCTTAGCAAGAGGCACTTCAACAATTATCATAACGTTTATTATGCATCAGCTCTTTTTATACAACCTACATTTACACAGATGAATAACGTACACATACCAAATCTTGGATGCAGACGTAATGTAAGTGGAGAGGAGATTGATCGGGAGTTGACAATACCATCGAATGAATGAAAATGTATGAATTTCTATTATTTTATGGTACTGTCTCAATTATATTTGAACCATTTTCTGGGTCTACCAGTACACGCGTGCCCAGTGTACCTGAATACGCAGTTCCATGTGGCCAGAGATTATTTTGCCAATTAACATGTAAACGGAATATTCCAGTTGCTACAGCGCATATAAACATCTTAGTCGGAATATTATATTAACCAGAATATTGACCTTAATTGGAATATGGTGTGCATGTAAACGTAGTCATTGAGTCACTTGTTCTGCTGCAGCAGTCAGAGCCCATCAGAGTCAGATCCATATGTGTCACGACTTGGTGAAAAGGTCCGCATGTTGGGAATTGTGAAACCTCGCAATCGAGCCAAACAAGTCTTGTGAAAAAAATAGTTTTCCGTTTTTTTGCATGTTACGAAAATTGAAGCGATGAAGAACCCACTCAATATCATAACCAACTGTTTTAAATACCTACACTTTGTTAGCAAACTTGGGTGGGGGGTAGTATTCATATTTGTCTGGGGCCGTGTCCCCTTCGTTTTGTCGATCAACATACTATTCACGGGACTGTGGTCTGTCGACATACCTTTTGCTTTTTTGGTAAGTGTGAGCTATATGCATTATTTACTAAGCTGTGTGTATGCCTTCTAGGCTAGCCAAGCAGGTTTTAATTTTTTAGCTAGCTAGATAGCTTTGTTAGAGATAGAAAATGTAAATGCTTTTGTAATGAATGGTAATGATTCATTCACAAACTGCACATCACTCATATTTAGCAGCTTGATGTAGAATAATAATGTGGATTCATATGATTTAGTAGATGACCTTGTCCTACTTGGGCTTTTTCATCAGACCCTGTCACACTGAACTGTAGGGCTGCTTATTAACCCAGCAGACATACATATCAGTGGAGACTGGCAGAGGTATAAATCGGAGGACAGGCTCAACGTGATGCCATTCCTCATTCAATTCCGTATTACAATGAGCCCATGACGTGTAGTGCAAGGCATTTCTAGTTAATCATCGGGAGGGAGAAGACGTAAGTTTGAAGGCGAGTGAAATTGCAAAATTGTTCTCCTTTTCCCCCCACTGTCTGTCAGTGGGTTAGCTAGCAAACCACTGGTTTCCGGATTATTCTTTTTTAAATTGCGCAATGAATATGTGTCTCATGCAATCTTAGCTGTATCCCTGATATGTTATTTTAAAAATCAGACCTCTAGCTCTGTCCAAACTCCCAATGCCAGTTTATTGAAAATGAATGCATAGGCATTATTCATCTCACCCTAAAGTCAAAGACATTCATGCTCCAAGCTTCTGCTTGAACCGTGTCATCCTTAGTACTACCCTTGACAATAACAATAACAATAACAAAGCTATAGGCTACTTCCAAATAATCTAAACTGTAAACCTTTAATTTTCTTGACATAAGTACTCAGATCTCAGATGTCCATTTTTACACGCAAAAAAACCTCTCTTTGCATATATATATATAGTATATATATACATATAATCTATATGCTACCTCCTTCTGCTTCAGGATGTATCATTCGGGTGTACAATGTACATTGTTTGTGCGAAATAACTAGTTAAATTGAATTAGTTGTAAGTGTGGGAGGCAGTTTACTCACTCACAACCATCACCACCACCACACCTATGGCTGCTGGAAAGGGAGGGAGGGAGGTTGTCTGTGGTTAACAGAACACTGGGCTGGAGCCGCTAGCTGTGAAAGTATGTTAGAGCATATGCATACACAGTATCTTTAAACTACTTCCTCAGTTTTAGAGGAAGCATCTCTTACATAAAGGAACATGTGAATCATCGTATTAGGATGTCATCATGAGGCAACGGAAGGATACAAACAAGCAGGAGCCAATTTGAGGGGGCAGTGTGTTTGCAAACTATTAAACATGGTGTGAAAATGTGGTTGCTAAGGGGGCTGATGATGAAAACCTGTTTTGCCGCTCATGAGCTATAATGCAATATCATTAGGTTAATGCCGGGCTGGGCATGAAAACATCATCCCTCTAAACCAGAGATAGGCTCTGCTCTGTACACAGTATGGCTGTGTTGGCAGGGCAGGCCTGGCAACAGCTAAGCCACTGAAAGCAAATCAACACATGGAAATACATGTTTATAATTGCCACAACCGCTCTCATCATCCGCTTCATTATCAATGAGACACAGACAGCTGTTCATTTCGGATTCATACTGCACACATAATGATCAGTTTAATATTTGTTTTGTGTTGTCGAGGTAAAAATAGTGTGCGCTGTCCCTGTCCCTAACTAGGACCAAGTGTGGAAACACATTAAAGGACCTTCTGTGCTGTAGTGTATGTTTATACCATGGTCTCATACTGTATCAATGGCATTACATTTACAAGATAACACTTAGGAACAGCCATAAGGGGCTGACGGAACACAAAAACATAAAAGCAGGCAGGGTCAGATGACACCACACCTCACCTTTTAAACCTGCCCGGAAAACACCACAAATATTACACATATCATGTGACAGTGGCATTTAGAAAGAGCTCTTTGCTTCCTCTCCCTGGCCAATGTATTATCCCAAAAGGTCTTTAAAAAGTATTCCGTTGGGTTGTGTCCTATAAACAACTATACAGATACAGTACCAGCCATAACACAGCCACTCTTAACACGTCAGATACTACATGTTTTCAAAGAGAACCACACGGCCATGCTGCTAACGCAAGAGAACACTTGATGCTGTAGGGAGTAGTTGGTTGAGGTGGCCTCCCGATGACCTGTGCACCTGACTGTGTCTACAAGGTTATAGTAATGTAAGCCTGATGTCTGGTCTGTGTTTTGATCTGCTTTATACCCCCCCCCCCCCCCTCTCTCTCTCTCTTTCTGCTTAACATCTCTGCAGGAAGCTCATGTTCAGTTAACTGTGACAAAAAGACCCAAACTAAACCGAGTAGGACCTCTCTGCTCTCTGCCCCACAGCCGAGTTGTTCTTCCAAAAAGCCCCTTGGTGACAGCACAACCTTACCAGGTATCGACATCTCTCTCTACCCCGCCAATGAACCCTCCAAATCCGCTTAAACCTGGAGGTTTCAGACCGATCGATTGAACTTCAGGAATTTAATAATCAAGCTTGACTGAGTCTGTTGACATTGATCAGGTGGCTTGGTAAAGGTGTTTCAAGAAGATAAGGTTTGGCACAGACTGTCTCCAGGCAGAGTCTGGCACAGGATAAGACACATGAGTCATGTGTGTAGCCCTTTCAGGCGCTGATCCTCCAACACCACCTCATCATCCCCAGCTTCCCTACGCTCCGCCGGGCAGACACAGGAGTCATGGAGCCCAGTACAGGCCCTGAGCCTCCATCTCTTCCAACTGGCTCCATTAACTTCCCCGCTAACCTGCAATTATTCTCCAGGTCGTTGTATATGTGTGTGTGTGTGTGTGCGCGTGTGTGCGTGCCTGCTTGTCTGTGTGCCTGTTTGCGTGTGTGTAAAACAACAGAACAGAAGACAGTGAAGAGAGACAAAGGTCTAACTACAAGGGTCTTACTAACTGGTCTAACTGACAGTCTTCATCATGCGCCATTTCCTCTAAAGATAAATAATCGTCAAAGATAATTAAAGAGAGATTTTATCTCTAAATTGTGTGAGAAGTGAAGAAGAAGTGTTTTAACCAGGCCATCAATTAATTATCATCATGTGATGACAAGGGCATAAAAGCTATTTCTTTGCTCTATTTTATAGAGCTTTTAACACACCATGCATAATCCTTTTATTGGTTTCAAATTAATTACTGGGAGCTCGATTTAGATTGACATACCCAGCAACTTGAACAACAGTTGCTATGGTTTCATCACATACATTACAGGGGAGGCTGGTGGAGGCAGAAATCTGAGGATGGGCTCATTGTCATCCATAATTGTAAATCATTTCTACCTCCACCAGCCTCCCCTGACACATTAATTGTACATGCTGAAGGAAAGCTTTACATAATGCATGATCGAGCCTCAGAAGACCAAGCAGGGACTGTTAAAACACTGTTAACAATAAACCAAATCATAACGCACCAAAAGGTTGATGCTAGATCGTTGACAAATCTGACAGCAAGATGCCAAAATGGGGTGCTCTTTATGATGGGTTTTGTTAGTATTGTCAGGAATACATTTAACAACTACAGTAAGCATATGTAACAGGATCTGATGTTTTAGTCTGACATGTCAGGGCTGACATGTTTAAATGCTATCATCAGTAGTCTCATTCCGATTTTCTATGCTGCGCTGTCTGCTAGGACCAGTCTGCACCTCCCTCTGGTGCTGAGCTCTCTGCTGGGGTCTGTCAGTGCCGAGACCCGCTTGTCCCCCCCTTTGGTGCTGGTAACAGAGTGATGCTGAATCATTCTAACTAACTACATCTAACTATCAAATATAAAGAAATAAAACTCTTACTTGAAAAAGTTCAGCTTGAGGAAACACTTTTAGTATGCTCCGTCCTGAGATCATTTGTGACAGGGTCTGGTGAAAAAGTCCCCAAGTAGGGCAATGTTATTTTTCTGTTTTTTTGCAGCTTGTAAGCTTGATGTGTCATACATTGAAATCTGAAAATAGTTGAAGAAGATATGCTCATTTTAATGTTGGTACTGTTATGTTTGATAACATAGGTTATGCTATGCTTAGATTATTACACATCGCCAGTAGGGGCGCTATATTCATTACGTTATGTTACGTGACTCAAGAAGTTTTGGGTTTCGTCTTGGAGGGTGGGAAGTTAATTGAAGCTCAGTGGGTTTTGCAACTGAACCAAGTAATGCAATGTATTTAACTGCCTTTGATGAAGATTTATCTTTGGAGGAAATGGTGCAACACTAATCAAACCAGTGAATAAACATATGTAAATGCTTTGCAAATATTTCCATAGAGAGTTGTAACTATAGTTTATTATCATACAGAGATCTATAATGTTTGAGTAGCTAATGCTACTGTAAAAACAAGATAAAGCTTCCACACAAGGTCAAAGGAGGGTCAGTGTGTTCTTTATGGCAAAGGTCTTTCCAATTCTCTTGCCAGATGTTGATTTGTCCATGGACAATTAGCTTAGTAATGGATGGAGACCATACTACTATGCAACACATAACACTTGAAATGCTGAAATTGACTGTATGCTCAGTATGTTGCCCTTTGGCTTCCAGCAAAGGCCATAGACTCACAGTAGGCCTATCTGTATGGACATGCTCATATTGATTATGTTTCAAATGGGCTGACAAACTACTGCACTGTTAATCTACTGTAAACAGCCCCTATAGCCTTCTCTCCTGTAAGTAAGTGACTGACATAAGCTGATAAGACTGTTACGGTTGTGCCATTATGATGTATTATGCATTGCATCAGGGGAGGCTAGTGGAGGTAGAAATCAGAGGATCACCTCATTAATGCATGGAACATGTTTGACACCATTCCTCATTCCATTCCAAGCATTTCAATGAGCCTGGCCTTCGACTTCTACCTCCACCAGCCTCCCCTGCATTGCATACACAGATGCATACTGTACTGTCTTGTTTAGCTAAACACATCAACCTGTTTGCAAAGCAGTAGAGAGCTATTAGCGATAAACACAGCATAACAAAATGTGAGGGCTTGGATATATTTTCTGCATGTGTCACATTAGAGCGTTTTCCCTTGGAATCATGCTTAGGATTTGAGGAGGAAGATGAAAGATCATTGACCCTGTTGGCTGCTTGGAACTAGAATTGTACTCACCTCTTTTGCCTATACAGTAGATGAATAATTAATGACACATAAGTTATGAGCTTGTTTGAAACATCAGTATCAACAGCCAGCCCCCACAGATGTGTCAGAGCCCCGGAGTGGTTTGAGGAACACGGCCCTCTTCTGGATCCTACCCTGTCCTGCAGGCTGACTGACTCACCTCTGCTCCAGCATCTCTGGAGCTGGCACGGTCTATATCAGGCTGAATGACTGAGCCAAGGATAGAGCTAGGAGACAATCCCCCCCCCTCCCCTTCCCTCCCCCAGTCAGACCGTCTACCCTTGTACCTACTCACTCTGCAGAAGGAGTATAAATGGATCAGATATCTATCTGCGTGGGTTTGCTTTCATCATTGGTCCTTGGTACAAATACAAATGTCCCTTGAGGGTTTCCATGCTCAAACAGCTGGCAGCTTCAATGAATCTGTGCTAAGGTATATACAGTATATACAGTACATTGATGCAGTTGTTTGGTGCTGAATGTGTGGGTAGAAATGATTTGAATAAATCATAAGTGATAAGAGGTGGAGATGCCTGTTGGCTTTCTGGAATAACTACACATGAATTCAAATATTGTGCTTTTCCTTCACTAACACAATAAATAATAGAAATAAAAGCTAAGCAAAAGAGCAATGGTCATGGGTAACTTCGTAGTTATGGGGTTCACTCAGGGGCAACACTGGTCAAGACAGAATGATCTGACTCCACACTGTGACCTCACCAAGGACCTCACCACTCACTTCTCTTAAACATTACTTTCACTTATTCTCTTTTTTTATATGTAACATTAGTCCCAATTGAAAGACATTACCACTTTTAGAGTGAACTTTGAGAGTTCATCAACCTTTCAGAAGATCTCCAAAGTCATGTGTAAGCACATTTTCACTGTGAGGGTTTTTCACAGGTTTTTCACAGATCTATTGCTTTACTATTTTGGCATACCTCTTTTGCCACCCTTTACTTAGCATAGCGTTTTCTTATAAGATGATGTATGAATCAGCATCTATAGGGCTTATGAAGGCCCCATAAAAGAGCCAATTTGTTTAAAGTGGGAACCATCCCATTTTCAGTCTCACATTTTTGAGGTAATTTACAAAATGTGACACCAGTGCTTGTTTATGAAGGTTAATAATGACCCCTATTCTGGAAGGACACCTACATTATCGATGGCTGGGAAGTAATGCTGAAAGCACCAGTGAGCCGAGCCCTTTTCGGTGTAGCCGTATGTCCAAGTCAACTGCCACCTGAGGGGACCTCATCACATTAACCACCATCATTAAGCCTTTCATCATCAACGCAAGGGGTGATTACATTGAAGGTTGTAAACGACTGAGCCCTCAGCTCCTGAACCTATAGACCTGTGATTCCCATCCATCTTGATGAAGCTGAGTAGGTGCTCTTTCCCGGACGTGAATATGGGGCCTTCATTTCATTAGTTCAAGAATACAGATAATCATACATCAGCTAGGTTTGATTCATCCTGTTACGGGTGTCAGAGTAATTATCGTAGCTACCATTTTCAGCTGCACTTCAACGATTGTCATATAAACCTTTTCAAATCGATACTGGTGCTCCTCTTCTTTCTCTCTGTCCCTCCCGTCCTCCCCCCCCCCCTCTCTCTCTCTCTCTCTCTCTCTCTCTCTCTCTCTCTCTCTCTGTGCTGCAGGAGAAGAAGGAGGCTAAAAAGCTATATGAACAAAGAACAGGCAAACTAAACAGCAGCACTACACTGTGGCATTATAGCCTTAATCAATATGGCGAGGTAATGCTCCATGCTGCTCAGTGCTACTCAGTGCCTTGGCCAGGCTGAGACACCATTGTGAGGATAATGGTAAATCAATGAGAAACCCATCAACCAGGGACGAGATGCCCACTCTGACTGCCATGCTCGTGTGGACTGGTAAATGGGAATAGACCGAACAGCTTCAGCAAATACGCTTTCCTCAGCGGCCAACGGCCAAAAACCTCAAAGATCAACATTCCTATTGATTATCTGTCGATCATCAAGCTGGATTGTGGGATAGTGGATGCAAGCTTAAGGGGACTGTAGTTAATGGTTAGCTTGAGATAAGGGTTAAAGGTTGAGCTGATCAATAGTTGTGATTGACAGGTTATCTTTACTCTTCGTTTCTCTGGCCCTTTGGGATTCGTACATAGAGAGACAGTTGTGTATCTCTCTCTCTCTCTCTCTCTGTTCCCTCTCTCTCTGTTCTCTCTCTCTCTGTTCTCTCTCTCTCTGTTCTCTCTCTCTGGTCCCTCTCTCTCTGTTCTCTCTCTCTCTGTTCTCTCTGTGTGTTCTCTCTCTCTCTGTTCTCTCTCTCTCTCTGTTCTCTCTCTCTCTGTTCTCTCTCTCTGTTTGAGGAGCCATAATTCCTCCCACAGCTATGAATGACAAGGCTTTTACCTCCTCCATTAGGACAACGGGTGAAAACGATGACCTCTCCTCAGGCCCATAATATATAGATAATATATACGTATATATATATATATATATATATATATATATATATATATATGTATATGTATATATGTATGCAATAATAATAATTATGTAATAATATAATATAATCATTTGCTCAAGCCTACCAAATTGACACTCTAGTGCCATCTGCTGGGTATGAAACATACTGACCACTTATTTCTTGGGAGACATTAGTCCAGGTAATATGTGAAGAAATCGTTCACTTATTCATAAAAGCATGAAACTTGGTACACTTGTACAGTTTGGGGTCCTGAACATTGTCAGACGTGGAGCCCTCGCAAAAAATGCCTACTAGTGGCCGTGGTGGCCATTTTCCTTTCCGCCATAGCGGAAAAAATTAAAAAGAAAAGAAAAGAAAGTATAGGGGCCTAATTAAGGTAGTGCTGGGGACACATGCGAATGGTAGGGGGAGAGGGTTAACTGGTGAAGGCAAGCTTGAAGAGGTGGGTTTTGAGGGCCTGTTTAAATGTTGGGAGGGTGTTGGCCTGTCTGATGTGGTTGGGGAGGGCGTTCCAGAGGGACGGCTGAAAAGGCCCTATCACCCCAGGTCCGGAGCTTGGTCCTGGTGGTCTTGAGGATGGTTTGGTCGTCAGACCTGAGGCAACGGGAGGGGGTGTGGAGGGGGACGAGGTCGGCAAGGTAGGAGGGGACCAGATTGTTGATGGCTTTGTAAGTGGTGAGTAGGATTTAGAATTGGATCCTGAATTTGACCGGGAGCCAGTGTAGGTTTTGGAGGACAGGGGTGATGTGGTCACGGCGGCGAGTGGAGGTGAGCAGACGGGCAGCAGAGTTCTGGACGTATTGGAATTTGTTTAGGATGTTATTAGGCAAACCATAGAGGATGTACGGTTTAAGAGAGAGAGGGAACAGAAAGAGAGTGAACAGAGAGAGAGAGAGAGAGAGAGAGAGAGAGAGAGAGAGAGAGAGAGAAAGAGAGAGAGAGAGAGAGACACACAACTGTCTCTCCATGTACAAATTAAACTATGCCAAATCATAGTCTTTATGGGAGTCCTTGTGGGTCTGAGTTCAAGAGTGTTGGAAGAGGTCTGTCCATCGGATTGGGTGGAGATGGAAAGGGGTAAGAGATCCTGGGTAGGGTCTTGGATTTGGGTGTGAGTAGGTGGAGCGGTGGTGGAAAGGAGTTGGAGCGTGGATGTCTCTTGTGTGAGTATCATTGTTCACTTCTGTTTTATAGGGTCCTGTCTCCTGTCACACACTGTCTCTCACGTTTCCTAGTGTATTCCCTCTTTGTCAGTCCGCTGTCATGTGTTAATTGGATAAATCCTTTCACTATTGCACCTTCCATTGCTTGCCTCCCCCTGCATTTGGGCCACTGTCCCTGTCTGGGCCACTGTTTCTGACTGGGCCACTGTCCCTGTCTGGGCCACTGTTTCTGACTGGGCCACTGTCCCTGTCTGGGCCACTGTTTCTGTCTGGGCCACTGTTTCTATCTGGACCACTGTCCCTGTCTGGGTCACTGTTTTGTGAGCTGCTGTCTGGAACTCCATTTTGTGTGGCACTGTCTGGGGCACTGCAGCATATACTCTTTTCTACTCTTTTCAAGGCAACAGATCAGCCTTGTTTCCCAAGCGTAGTTCACCATGAATGGAGGGTGAGTCTGATTTTCATGTTTGAAGACATTTTCTAGGTTCCCATCACAGGTCTGACAGATGATGTCGGGTCTGGAAAACAGTGAACAGTCATTTCTCAGTGATTTTTCTGGGAGTTTTGTCTTGGACTGCCTTATTGGAGCCGTTTTAAAAAGAGGAAGCTTCTAAAGTTCCTCTTTAAAGGGTCGGTAATGGGTTTTGTGCCCTGCATCCTCTCAGCAATGAAGAGTTTGTACTGCTCTTGGCCCATCCTCTCTGCTGCATGAACAACATCCACAACAGATTGGTCTGCTAATTCCCTTGAGTTCAGCTTCAGAAGGTTGTTGCTGTCTTCTGTGAAGGGTTAGAAAGCTGCACTAAGGTGCAACAACTGAAATACCTACATTCATAGCCTAATAGACAATTCTGGATCTAGAGAACTATTGTAAATAAATTATTACATGAAATATGTTATGACATTTGAATATGCATATTCTCAGATTCGCGATTTCATTTTAATCCTTCTCATTCACCAGAACACTTTATGATGTTGTATATGGTACCATTATAATCCTTGACCTTCAAAACATAGTGGTAGACATCATCTGTTCGGTGTTATCATGTTTGGTTCAGGATATATGAAGCAAAATACACAATCATACACAATATATCAGGGACAATAAAGAACAGTCCCTATTCTACTTGTTTGAAACAAAACCACTTAACTCTACAGCTATGCTATTACAAAACAATTGTTTGATACAAAGGTTATTATAGTGTTACTTACGATAGATAGATAGTTGTCACTTATATCCTACTTTTTTATCTTGAATAATGGCTAGAGCCTTATTGTCTGCAAATCGTCTAGATACTGCTAATTGTATCCTGTCTTATTTGTCACTTATGTCCTGTACTATTGTCACTTTTTCATCTTGAATTATACCTATTGCCTTATTGTCTTGTGCTGGAATGTCAGGAACCAATGCCTAATAATTTTACTATCTTACACTTGTGTAATATGACGTAACAATAAACGTGAAACTTGATACTAGAGGTGCAACAGCAATGTGATGTGATGTGAGTTTTTGCCTAAAAGAAAATGCCTGTATACGATCTGACCTGTGAGCTAGTCCAAGGCAGACAAACACACCTACGTAAACCTAGTTGGTCTTTCCGAGGTATTCTGTAATCATCATTTATGTGAAACATCATTTTCATTTGAAAACGTAATGCCAGGCTGTGGAGTTTTCTGAACCACTGTTTCACTTCAACTTCCACAATCATTACTACCTGGTATTTTCACATTTAGTTGGGTTTCCACTCTCTATAACTACCAAACACCAGATTCTTGTTTCATTCTTGTTTCATTCTTGACCCCAATATTTTTTATTTTTACACATTCTCATGTCGCAATTCGCAAATGTTCTGCAAACCATCCAGGACAGGTTTCTAAGACAGAACTTAATACAGTATGACTTGTTATTGGCTCAGTGTACACTAGAGGGCGCCATATAGCAAGTTCAGAATCCCATCGATCTACTGGTCTAGATCTGGCCCATGATGTGGTGTGAACTCTGGCACTGAGAGAGAGAAATAGATCTGTACTTTCCTCCTTCTGGCCCTGCGACAATGATGGGCTTTCTCTCAGAGCAGTCATAAATCTGTGAGTGTTGGAAGGGAAGGGTGTTATCAGTCCAGCTGAAGGAATGCCAACCCACTGGGTGCTGTGTCTTCTCTGAGACTCCAAAAGAAACTTCCCTTCCTGTGCTAAATGGATATGGCACCAAATTACTATGCTATTACACTCTGGTTAAGAAAATGGGATTTACACACTAAAAGGCAGACCCAAACCATACTGTGCTGGCTTGGATATTTTCCTCTCACATTGTCCTGGCTTCTCCAGCACTGTTTCCACACTTCCCTGTTCATCACTGTTCTTTCTGAGTGTGTCATCTCTCTTCCAAGGAGAGTGAATATTACAGGCCTCTTTCAGGAATCTGGCTTTAACCCCTCTGTTGTGTCACTACTGGAAGTGCTGCTACATTCCAATTCATGCACGGAATCTCCAAGTGTATTCAACAGTCTATTGTCTTTAGTTGCTATGGCAAAGGATCAGGTGATCTCGGCTCTGGGAAGGTTGGAAGCCAACATTCCAGGATTTTCCAGGAGATGTTCATCAAGATTATTGTAGATTCTTCCTAGTTCATACTTTCTCCAGCCTAAGGCTACTGCATGCTTTTGAAGTCATTTGATTGTAATAACGTCTTCATTATTAGCATTTTCTCACATACATTATGCTGCTCTGTATAGTGAAAGCCCACTAGATATTCTATCGATGTTCCTTGTCTTGAAGCACTGATATCGAGTCCTTGTCTGTCTTTGATGCATTCCGGGGCAGAAAGGGCACATCCTTGTTAAAGCAGAATCAAGAAGGAATAAGTAGCTGTTGTCTCATCACTGCTAATAGTGAGAGTCAGATGATGGTAAGAGAAGATCTGTCTCTGTTCTTTGATATATAAATTACAGGTCATGTTCTTTGTAAAATAAGTATCCTTAGAATAAGACAGAATGAAACCTTTTAGACTCATGAAAGGATGAAACCTATCAAATCTTAATAGCTGTGGGAAATTATTAAAGTGCTCTAATCGAGGAGGCGATTGTCACAAGGCGTGCACTTGAGCTGACAGAACTACTCATTAGAATAGACACCCACAGCCAAGTGACTCGTCCAGAATATAACATCTGATTCCAGTATGACAGCTGTCAGATTTGGCAAGTCTGGCTGCCAATGTGGCAGGGCTGTTTAAATGTTTGAAACAATATATTGCAGTGGAGGCTGGTGGAGGTAGAAATCGGAGGACAGGCTTATTGTAACGCATGGAATGGAATGAGGAATGGTATCAAAACTCCTCAAACACGTGTGGTTGATACTATTCCTTATCACGTTCCATGTATTACAATGAACCCGTCGTCCGATTTCTACCTCTACCAGCCTCCCCTGATATATTGTATACTGTAGGCCTACTATGAAGGTCTAGTGAAGGTGTCCGACCAAGACTGAAGACATAAGCAGTACTATAAGCACGGATACTGCCGTTGCCGCCTCTATAAGATATGGGCAGGCATCCTGTGTTTCATTCATGGGGTGTGGTCATGGGATATGATACAGTGAGTTGACTGGTAATGTAACATAATTAGAATTCACTGTTTTTGTGTCATTAGTACACAGTTTGATTGACACCTGTGATGCCATAGCTGTGTTGGTGGTGCACTTGTTTACATTACAACACACCTCCTTCTCCTACCCCCTCATACAGTACGCATTATTTACCCCAGGCAGTAAATGATGGCATGCAACACACATTGTAAATGCTCAAGAATGTTCACTGCCAACTTTACTGCATTATTGGGTTCAATCCACAAAATCTCTATGACAAGTTTAAATTCATGTGATTAATACACAACAATTACTAATGAGTAATGGCATTACTGAATCTGATTTAAATTATGATGTTGGCCCATTTGTATGAAATGTACTGTATTATTGGGTTCAATCCACAACATCTCTATGACAAGTTTAAATTCATGTGATGATCACACAACAATTACTAATGAGTAATGGCATTACTGAATCTGATTTAAATTATGATTTGGGCCCATTTGTATGAAATGTACTGTATTATTGGGTTCAATCCACAAAATCTCTATGACAAGTTTAAATGCATGTGGTTATTACACAACAATTACTAATGAGTAATGGCATTACTGAATCTGATTTAAATTATGATTTTGGCCCGTTTGCATGAAATTGCCATAACTATGCAAGAGGGGACGTGTGGTAGGCCTACTCCCTAAGCTATAATAAACATTTTGAGTGGTCCCCCGAAGTCCCTCTCCCTTCTCCTCCTCTCCTCCCTCCCTCTCTCATCTTTACCTCTTTTTCCCTTCTCGGTTTCCTTCTCTTTCACCTTGTGATGGTGTGTGCACAGTCTGCACACTCCGCCTCCTCCCGGCTGATGCTCGCGCCCTGTCAGCTTCTATTCTGAGAGGAAGAGTTGAGGAAGGGGGAAAGAGACAACAAGAGGGTCTGCGGGGGGAGCGCAGTTAAAACATCCATGGGTGGTTGTGTGGGTAGTCACCATGATTCTTCAGGCAGTTTAAACGAAAACTCGGACGGAACCGGAGGTAGGAAATAAGTTACATACCGCCGGGGTGTTTTTTTTTACTCCATAATTGGTGCTTTTTGGTACATGCTGATCTCATGCTCTTTGCCTTGCTTTGCCTTGCCTCCCCTTCTGTCGCCTAGATCGTGCACGGCCACGATCGCCCCCCATACGGCCTCGTGCGAAAGACGCGCATAGCGGGCTTAGTTTCATTGTTATTATCTTGGAAATCGACAGTGTGCTATGTTTAAACGACTGCCTTTGTCTGCTTTCAATGAAATCAGTTGATGTTAACGCTAGCTGGCCCCGGCTAGCTCAGAGCTAGCTATCGCTACAAATGTGGGTCACCATTTGGCTCAGGAATGCAGAACAAGATGCGTCCTTATTCGCACGTATTAGCAAAACCCTCCGTTATGTTGAATATGTGTGCCGCAATTTGCTTTGCAATCTATGCTGCCTGATTATTTTTACATCTTCGTACGGCGTTTCCTGTGGTTCTCCATTGTAAAGTGGGGGAGCGTGTCAGATTGTATTCGCAGCTGCAGGATGATGGAGGAGTTGCACCCAAACTTGCGCTCACTGGCAATTAGAAATAACGGTTTATTGAATCATTGTCATTGGGCCATCCTTTGCGCTCTCCGCATTGTAGGCGGTGTATCTAGACAACACAAAGGTTTGTCTATCTCACTAATGTGTAGATATTACTGCAGTATTTAATTGACATCATGTAGGCCACTGTGCCATTACATTCATGTAACTGTGTCCCAGGCCCTTTGTGAATGAGACTGAGCCTGGTGTAATGCTCCTTGGGGCTGGGTGGTTTTCTGCCACCCCAGGGTCGTTACTGTACACTGTTATTTCCTCACCGAGTCGGGATTTCCGGTGTCTGATGATGCAGATGTTGTTGTTATTACAGTATTTGAAGCTGGTGATTGAGCTCGTGTGTTGGGGGGGGGGGGGGGGGGGGAGGGGCTTTACTGTACATCCACACAAAGAGATGAGAGCTCCCTGCAGGTATGGGTTCTCATCATAACATTTCCATTGCTGTTGTTGCACACTGTGGTTAATAATACCTAAGGTATCACAAGGAGGTATGTTAAAGATACACACTACACACAGTCATATCTCCCTCGGGAGACGAGGAGAGAGAGAGAGAGAGAGAGAGAGAGAGAGAGAGAGAGAGAGAGAGAGAGAGAGAGAGAGAGAGAGAGAGAGAGAGTGTGCGTGTGTGTGTGTGTGTGTGTGTGTGTGTGTTTTATAGGGATAGAGAGACATGGAGGTGTGAGTGTAGATTGGATAAACTGATATTATGTGACAGAATCCCTCAAAACACTTCACAATGATCACTTCCTCTTTGTCTTCAGGGGTTATTAGGACATTGATATTACATTGTTATAACTACATGGCTCATCCCATGAGGTGAGTGCTTTAATGACATGTAGCCAATGTTACATTGAGGCTGCCTTAAACTACATTAGATAGCCTACATAGTATACACCTCTACATCTTTAATCTATCTATCCAAGGCACCCTGTGTGGCTGCTGTGTTTCGGGCTCCTGGCATTTTGTTTTTGCTTATTTTATTGTTATTTTGTGTTATTTTACCTAGCTATCTTAGATATGACAGAGAGACACTATTTATCTTGAATTATGCTTGAATTATTATTATTATTATTATTATTATTATTATTATTATTATTATTATTTGCCTTATGTCTTGTGCTGCAATGCAATGTCAGGAGCCAACGCCTAATAATTTTACTCTCTTACTTGTGTAATGTGACATAACAATAAACTTGAAACTCGAACTGTTAGTGTGCATCTGGCTGGCTATGCGCCTTGACGTTACTCCTGCCAACTTGCACGGATACTGCCGTTGCCGCCGAGCTATAACTTTTCTCCATGTCAAGATTCTACAAAAGAATGTTTCAGCATCCTTACTCCAGCTCGTTTGAGAAAAGTACCCAACAGGGATCTGGCCTTTAATAGAAGGAGTGAGAGAACTGTAGAGAGAAAGACAGGGAGAGGGTTCACTCAGGGGGAGAAAATAGTCCTTTTGTCTCTCTAGCTTTTGACTCTTCACACAGGACTAAAGCCAGGCAGGCTCAAGTAGCTCAGTTCCTGCTGGGAGCCCTCTGGACTGCTTTGAAAGTAGGCCTATCCCTTGGTACAGACCCAAAGCAAACGTAGGCCTATCCCTTGGTATGGACCCAAAACAAGCGATGGGTATATTGCAACTGAAGTTTGAGGAGGAAACCCATTGTTTTGTAGAAAAGGAAAATACTGCACATTCTGTTCAGAGCCCAACTCTAAACTGGTAAATGGGTCACTGATTGCTCTATAATCCTGCCTCTATGTTTTCTCAAATTAACCTTCTCTCCAGAGATGGAACAGCAGCTTTGTAAGGACGGGAGACGAAGCCTCAGCGTTAGACGACTTCGTCACGGGGGAGAAAGGCTATGTTAGGTTACTCTCTCTGACTCTCTCTCTCTGACTCTCTCTGACTCTCTCTGACTCTCTCTCTGACTCTCTCTCTCTCTCTGACTCTCTCTCTCTGACTCTCTCTCTGACTCTCTCTCTCTGACTCTCTCTGACTCTCTCTCTCTGACTCTCTCTCTGACTCTCTCTCTCTGACTCTCTCTCTGACTCTCTCTCTGACTCTCTCTCTCTGACTCTCTCTGACTCTCTCTGACTCTCTCTCTGACTCTCTCTCTCTCTGACTCTCTCTCTCTGACTCTCTCTCTGACTCTCTCTCTCTCTCTGACTCTCTCTCTCTGACTCTCTCTATGACTCTCTCTATGACTCTCTCTCTGACTCTCTCTATGACTCTCTCTCTCTGACTCTCTCTCTCTCTCTGACTCTCTCTCTGACTCTCTCTCTGACTCTCTCTCTCTGACTCTCTCTCTCTGACTCTCTCTCTGACTCTCTCTATGACTCTCTCTCTGACTCTCTCTATGACTCTCTCTCTCTGACTCTCTCTCTGACTCTCTCTCTCTCTGACTCTCTCTCTGACTCTCTCTCTGACTCTCTCTCTGACTCTCTCTCTGACTCTCTCTATGACTCTCTCTCTGACTCTCTCTCTGACTCTCTCTCTGACTCTCTCTATGACGTACTCTGCTTTTATTCAGCGAGCACTTCTCAGAAGACTCCCAGCTCTGCTGAGGTATTGATTCTGGTACACAGGGTGCAGGTTAATGGACGGCTCAGCTCCCATCAGTAAACCTTTTATCTCATTCACCACAAATAAAGGTCACCTTTAAGGTTCCGACTTTGGATGCATATTTAAAGACGCTGTCCCATGCGGCAGCTGCTGTGTTGGCGGTTGTGAGGAACACGCACATTAGACAGGAGACCTAAGAGCTGCTGTTGTGTTGTGTTTGGGTAACCGTACAAACCGACAGTTTGTAAAAAAGAAAACAGTAGAATTGTTGATGTGAGCATCGGTGTGTGCTTTTATGCCTTTCAATCTCCTTGAAACTGTTAGGCCCTAATCCATATTGCAGTTCCTTTTTTCTAAATTCCCACAAACCACAATGTCATCTTGAGGTCTTGTTCCATGGGTGCTTGAACGTGGCACATAAAGTGCTGTAATACTAACAGTGAGCGATTTGAACCAGGACGTTTTCCAGAGGAATCCAATTTTTCAATGAAAAAGGTTCTTCATCCATTCATTCATCCATTCATTCATCCATTTCCACTACAGCTTTATAGTTGATGCCCTCGGCCCTTTCAACCGCTGATCTCATTACCCAAAGAATGTTCTTTAAATGTCCTCCTTTGCCATTGACCCAGTCACCCAGA
>NC_137689.1:17392979-17395479 GCF_963989245.1 Nansenia antarctica
ATCTCTCAGCTGCCCTCTACCCCCCCCCCCCCTCTCTCTCTTGAACCCTGTGGCTTAGGCCCTAAACACAGACACAATCATCCACATGTCACTCCTGCTCTAACCTCAGGCCCATCAAGTCGGTTGCTCCTTGACATCAAGAGTATCTATAGTGATGTCACGCCACTCGTAATGAATCTATCAAGTTTATTTGTATAGCGCTTTTTACATAGACAAATGTCACAATGTGCTTCACAACAAAAAAGAATGCTAAACAACATGTGAAAGCAGCTGGTGAAACCAGGAACAAGTCGGCAGCCGACGGACCGTCCTGACTTTCTGACATTTTTTAAATGTCAGCGTTGTTGAAAATCAACGACACACTCTTTAGTCAAGCGACTAGCGAGTATGCCATTGATTTTCAACTGATAGATTGACTGATTGATTTTCTTTTCCGAATAAAAGTCCAAACATTTGGATTGGTTGGCGACTTGCTCCCGGTTTCACCAGCTGCTGTCACATGTAAACAATAAATACAATACAAACAACACCAAAATGTAAACAGTAAACAATAAATACAATACAAACTCGGGCTGGGCAAACGATCAACATTTCTTTTTCGATAATCGCAAGAATTAACGATAAATTATCGATTAATCGATAAGCTTTTTTTTCATTTTTAAAAAAAAAGCGTTTTTTTCATTTTTTTTCTTGGGGAAAAAACTTTATTTGTGTTGCTATTGCACACATTCATTCATTCACATTCAAACTAGACACTACAGTCAGATAACAATCCTCTTAAACAAGGCAGTGAGTAGCTTAAATTGTTTAACTTAAAAACACATTTTACGTTATAACTAAAAATATAGAAAATAAGTAACTCACCATAGGAGCAGTAAAAAAACAGTTACTCACAAATAGGAGGATGACTGAAAACGTTAGTGTCCTTAAGAGCGTCCAGCTTAACTTAAATGTAAACTCCAGCGAGAGACTAGGCGGCAGGCCTACTGGTTCTTGTTCAGAAAGATGATCATGTTAACATGTTCAGGGGTGAGAGACGAACGCAATCTGGTGACACGTGGACAAACTAATTTTCATTATTATTATTATAAAAAATAAAAAAATATTAACGATTATCGAGCAAAATATTTTGTGATCGACCAAGATCCTTATCGATCAATTATCGATCGTCGATCATTGATGCCCACCCCTAATACAAACAACACCAAATCATAGACACCCAGGAGTAAGCCAAGGAAAAGACTCCCCAGAGGGGAGAAACCTTAAGAGGAACCAGACTCCAGGGGACCTATCCTCCTGAGTGATCAGGTGCTGAACAGTAAACTAATGTGGAATGTGGTGTGGCGCAAGAGTTCAGGGGTCCATAGTGAAGGGCAGCGTTCTGGTCGGGACCTGGGTGAGACAGCAAGCACTAGGATACAGGCTTGAGTAAAACTCCCCGAATTCAGGAACTGTAAAGAGGGTTGTGGTAAAATAACGTTGTGCAACACCCTGAATGTGTTCATTCTGCAGTTGTTGTAACCTCATTGGGAATAATTACATGAGGTTTTTTTGTATTGGGGTTGAGCTGAATGCTTTTGTTGTCAACTCCTCTGTTCCTGGAAGTGGTTGTTGGTAAAAGCCGGTAGACTTTAGACGGTTGCTGGCCTCGCTGTGGCAGGAAATGACAATAGCACATGGTGACGCAAACAGGAAATGTCTCATCTACTGGCCCTGTCTGTAAATACAGAGGGGACTGACTGTGTCAATGTGAATCAGGTGATAAGGCCTCTGTTATCTCTCCTCCTGTCGACACATCAGACACGCTGTAATAGGTAACCTGCCTCCCTCTCTGCCTGTCTCTCTCTCTGCCTGTCTCTCTCTCTCTGCCTGTCTCTCTCTCTTTCTCTCTCTCTCTCTCTCTCTCTCTCTGTTTCTCTCACTCTGTCTCCATCTGTCTTTGTCTGTCTGCCCCCCCCCCCTCTCCCTCTCTCTCTCTCTCCCTCCTTCTCTCTATCTTGGTATACCGTAGTTTCTGGGTCAGCTTGGAGGAGAGGTAGAAGGAAGAAGGAAGGTGGTCTGGTTCATTACCTAGCTGAATAATAGATGAGCAGCATGTGGAGGGGACTGGCAGTGTAGACTACTGACAGTGTAGACTACTGACAGTGTAGACTACTGCAGGTCAGTGGTGAGGGGAGGGGACTGACAATGAACAGGGTTTTCCCCAAAGAATGTAAGAGTGGCGCTGCGCCACACTGAACCTTTCGGCGCCACTATGTAAACATTACAACTACAAGGCAAATTAAACAATATACCGGTATGTAGGAATGATAGAGTAACTATCTTTGATCCCAATGACATTGTTGTTAAAACACGAATGAAAAGTGAAAGCGCTATGATGTTCCTCAGTGAATTTAGATGTATTTTTTTGCACAATTTGACATGAATAACTGCATAGACCACAGTCGACCACAGTCACACCAATTTCTATCGGTGGCACTCAGCATCACATATCCCTATA
>NC_137689.1:17407979-17412979 GCF_963989245.1 Nansenia antarctica
ACACACACACACGCACACACACACACACACACACACACAGCAGGGCCTCCCTACTCTGGTCGCTTTTATGGGACCTGCTGAGAGGGCATGACACTGCGAGCTGAGAAACAGTCCCTCTCCACATCAGTGCATCATTTATACTCCCGAATCATAACTCAACTATATACCCTGTTTAATGATTCATCAGTCAGCACCAGAACCATTCCAGACTATGACCGGAAAACCCATAGAGACGCTACACTGCTAGTACATCTACTGCTGTACTGTACGAGAAAAGCACCCCAGCTCTGCAGTGGGACTAGCACACTAATACACCACCAGAGGCAAACTGCCGAGCAAAAGACCCACCGTACATTCATGTTAGTTCCTATAGCGATATATATGATGATATCATACCGAGTCAAGAGAGGCCTCATCGAATTACTGCCGGGAAATCCAGTCAGCTTACATGAGGAGACTCTCTTCAGTCGCTCTGTAAAAGACAGACAATCATATCACCCACCGCACATGCACACGGCGCGTCATTTCATCAACGGAGAGTGATAGAAGAAAAACGGTTAAGTGGTGTAATACAATTGTCCTCTTTACCCTGTCGGCGACGGCCTCGTTCTCGTTGGACGTTCCGAGTGATAACTCACTTTAGTGCAGTGTGTGTCCCTGGACGCTGCTCAAGAGAACGTTTCACACGGGTGAACGTCAGAAAGGCGTCCGGCGCCCAACCCTGCCCCGCTTCTGCCGAGTTCTGATGCATGGCGGTCGTTTAGCCAGCTTGTTGGGAGCTGTCTCATAAATTCACACATTCACTCACAAACACACACACACACACACACACAAACACACACATACACACACACACACACACACACACACACACGCACACATGTACAGAACTAAATAGAATCCAAAACTAAGAGGTTAACCAACAGCTACTTCCCCCAGGGGATCACTGTAGACAATTTTTACTACCTTAACCTTAAGCTCACAGCCACTTTACTACTTGAACTATCTATTTTATTACTAGTTGTACTGCTAATTGTATCCTGTCTTATTTGTCACTTATGTCCTGTACTATTATCACTTTTTCCTCTTGAATTATACCTATTGCCTTATTGTCTTGTGCTGCAATGTCAGGAACCGAAGCCTAAGACTTTTCCTCTCTTACACTTGTATAAATTGGGACGTAACAATAAACTTGAAACTTGACACATTAAACAGTACACACACACAAATACAGTACACACATACACACATGCGCATACATGCTCACACACACCTGATGCATGGCGGTCATTTGGAGTGTCATCAGCTGCGCCCAGCACCCAGCAGTGTTGGTTGCTGCGATTGTTCCCCACCATCTGGTGTCATTGAACCAGTGTTGTTGCTCTGGGTTTAATGGCTCTGGTGGTAGCCACTGTCATCACTCTTCAGGATGCTCTCCAGTGTGCATGTGAGTGTGTGCATGTGAGTGTGTGCATGTGAGTGTGTGCATGTGCGTGCCAGAGCCAGAGCCAGAGCCAGAGCTAGAGCCAGAGCCAGAGCCAGAGCCGTGCTGATGTACTGTCCTGACAGAGATCGCGGCCGTGATCCGTTGGCAGGTGCTGACTGATCAGACACCCATCAGAACCCTGGCAATTACTGCCTCATCAATTACTGCCTCATCTTCCTCCTATCTCCCGCCCCCTCTTTCTCTCTCCTTCTCTCCTCCTCTCTCTCTTTCTCTCTCGCTCTCTTTGGTAACAGTGAGTGTCGAGCGTCCCGCTGTAGGAAGTAATAGGAGGTCAGTGTGCAGCCAGCCAAAGTCAATGAGAAAAAGAGGTATCTAGAATAGATCACATTAGTTGTCATGTCTCTTTGGCTCTCCTCCTGCAGTAAACCCCCCCTCCCCCCCAGACCACTTTCCTCACTGACAGCTCATCCTATTCGTACATGAAACACTGCCCACCGCTATTCTATTTGGCTGTGCATATAGAAAACACGTCAAGGAGAGAGAGCAAAGCGTGTTTCTATGGTAGCTTGCGTCCTTCAAACTGAGATGAGGCGCGAATGCTTCATGACCAAGCGGCGGAGAGAGGCGGTATTAATCTGCCTTATGTCTAGTCACATGCGGCTAGCTAGCCGTACACATGAACTGTGTGGATAATAAGGGGAACAGGGGAGGCTAGTGGAGGTAGAAAGTGGAGGCCAGGCTCATTGGAATGCATGGAATGGAATGAGGAATGGTATCAAACACACAAATGTGACAGGGTCTGGTGAAAAATTCCCTAGTTAGGGCAAGGTCATTTTTCTATTTTTTATCAAAACAAGACGTGCTTGCTACCATCGTGTTGGTAGCTAGCTAGCAACTAAGAAAGAACATCGCTACGAACATCTAACTGCATGTTTAGCACATCACAACATGCTGATAGAACATCAACATGCTCAAAACACATAACTACACATAATTGGATGATCACACAGTCCTTGCTTTTGAACACGTCCTAAAACGGACCAGGACAGGGGTAGAGGTTGGCTGAAGCACTACAGTTTCCTCTGGTCTCTGTGAGTCATCATGGGCCATTTGCATCTGGTTTAAATGAGCAGAGTGGTTGTGTATTGTGAGGAGTCAGAGTAGGCGTGACACACTGATTAAGCAGAGCAGAGTGGTGCGTTAGGAAGCCGTATGTCACTCAATAACCCTGCTGCACACACACACACACACACACACACACACACACACACGCATACACACACACACACACACACACACACACGCACACGCATACACACACACTCACACACACACACACACATACACACACACACACACACACACACACACACACACACAAACACTTACAGTATGTCTCCATTCTGAATGACAGAACTAGGGCATTAACACTCCCTCTCCAATCACTGAGAACACTTCACCCTCAGGACTAGTCCTTTATATTGCTTTTCTCTCTCCCTTTTCTCCCTCCCTCTTTCCCCCCTTTCTCTCTCTCTGTCTCACACACACACACACATACTCTCTAACACTTAATCAAACACTCCAACAATAAGGAGTGTTGAGAGGAAGACAGTGCTTGACAAGCCTCTACAATCAACGTACAGTATGTGCTAGCAGCATTTAGCTCTTCTCAGAGGCTCTCTAGTGTACGTGCTCATGCACAGTCTATCTGTATGCTCTCTACGACATTCCCTCTGTAAATCAAGATCGGCTTAAGCCCAACACCATCAAATGTAGCCTGCCTTATTGATGTTCATAGTCTATTTAGGAGTAGACATACTTTTTACAGCACCTGAAACCAGAGTGGTATATGAGATTCAAATAGCTCCATATAGCTTCCTGGGTTAGCTTGATTTGAAAACCTGATTTATCCAATATAGATTTTTTTATTGGACTAACAACCGGTTGCCTGGCAACATGCTGGTATAACATAAATGAACAATTTCGCGTTGGCCAATAGAAAATGGACCTCTTCATTAGCGCCGCTGTTCCGAATAGAACACTCTGTCCAAAACAATTTGTATTTAATCATGTGAGAAAGAATCTGTGTGTGTCAGAACGAAGAGTCCCAATATCAGAGCGATAGTGCCTAAGATAGACAGTGCCTAAGATAGATAAACAAAAGTTTTTATTTTGTGGGTTTTGTTGTAGGTCCCTGGCTCTTATTGTCTTATTGTCTTATTGTTTTATTGTTTTGGTCCTTTCTGTCTTCTCTTTGATTTTGCCATGTTTTGTGTTGCATTGTGTTGTGTGCATTGTGCTTGCTTGTTTCCTGCATTTTATCTATTTTTACTGTGAAGCACTTTGGCTCAGCATTGCTGTACGTAAAGTGCTATACAAATAAAGTTGACTTGACTTGACTTGACTTGACTAAGATAGATAGGGTCTAAGATACCGGTAGATAGGGTCTAACCAAGGTCTGAATCCCCCCCGGCCATAGGCTGGTGGTGTTTATCACTGATATCTCAGGAGAAACTCTCTATTCTGAAGTGGATGGAAAAGGCGAGTGTGACATACGTAAGAAGGAAACCTTCGGAAACTCCTGGGGGGTGGGGGGGTCTGAGTCTGCTATGCCCTCTCACTCAGCTAGCATGTATCATTCTATCTTACTCTATCTGGTGGATACGAGCTGCAGCACTGTCATCGTTGCTCATAACTCCCCCCAAAACCCAACACTGTCTGGGGGCTGTCAGGCGCCTCTGACTCCCTAGCTAGCTAGCGGATCATTCTATCTCACTCTGTCTAGCGGTCATAGTTTCAGTGTGGGACTGTGTGTGTGTATGTGTGTGTTTTAAGAGCGATGCGCTCATCGTTGTTTAATTCCGAGAGAGATTGAAAGTGACGATATTATTATTGTGTCATAGGTCAATGGAAACAGTGTTCAGTGTTCACTTCTCTCTACTCCCCCCCTCTCGCCGACTCTCACCCTCTCACTCCCTCTCTTCTACTCTCACTCCCTCTCTTCTGCTCTCACTTCACTTCGGCTGAAATAGTTCCTCTATCCAGGTCTGTGTCGGGGGGAGGCTGGCGGAGGTTGGAGGATGAGCTCATTGTAATGATTGGGACGGAATGCGGAAGGGGGTCAAACACATTCCTCATTCCGTTCCGTGCATGACGAAGGAACCAGCCTCCCCTGGTCTGTGTGTGTGTGTGTACCTGTCTGTACGTGCAGCGTTCTCCATCCATCCACATTCCTTCTCCGCGGGTCAACCTGGGTCTATCCACGACAGTTTCACAGCTAACAGATCAGCCAGGACCTATAGTGGTCATTCTCAGAGGTCAGACAGAGAGGTCACACTCACTCATCTGTCCTGGTTCCTCTCACTCTCTCTCTGCCACCCAGGAGATCTGACAGACCTGAGTCCTCTCTCTCTCTCTCTCTCTCTCTCTCTCTCTCTCTCTCTCTCTCTCTCTCTCTCTCTCTCTCTCTCTCTCCTAGTTCTAACCCCCTCTAACCCCCCCCCCCCCAACTTTCCTCTCCTCTAACTCTCTCTCTGTCACCCGGACGATCTGA
>NC_137689.1:17417979-17482979 GCF_963989245.1 Nansenia antarctica
CTGCAGGCTCTGAGAGGAACGATGTGAGACATTACAGCACAATTGAAAGGTATGGCACAAGGAAACCGAGAGGTGGTATCGAGAAAGGTTGGATGAGCTGGGAGCAGCTGAAGGGTGGAAGTCTAAAGAACTATACCAATTAAAATGGAATATAACATACAACAGGAAAAATACCAATATACCATAATGGACATAAATGACCATTTTAATATAGAGCTATGGAAAAAATTAAGAGACCACTCCAAATATTTCTTAAATCAGCATCTCTACATGTATGGCAGCCATTCCATTCCAGTGTCTGTTGAATTCCAACACAGGCACACCTCATTCTACTTAGTGAAGTACTGATTAGGTGATCACCTGAACTGAGTCTTATTTAACAAGGAATTTACATTTACATTTTTGGCATTTAGCAGACGCCTTATTCCAAAGCGACTTACAATCAATACATTTGAATACTAAGCATGTGAAAATCAGCAATCTACCATTCGTTGCAGGAAGAGTAATCTAGCTCAGGCCCGGGGCCACTGATAGAAGGAAAAACCTTCTCCCTATCCACTGACCTACATCTGTTCATAGATCTATGCATTTGTCTACCTGCAGCTGTGGACTAAGCTGAAGCCCTTGCCACTTCCTCTGTGCAGGAACAGCAGTACTCTCTCTCTACTTCCTCTGTGCAGGAACAGCACTCTCTACTTCCTCTGTGGAAGATTCCATCAGTGGAAAGACAATCAGAAACAGGGAAGCAGACTTCCTCTCCACCGCTGACTGAGTCAGCTACCTTATCTTATTGAACCTCACAGTGGTCACAATTGATTGGCCTTTTGTCCCGTGTTGGGAAAAAGTAAATACTCCGATATTACGATACTCACTGGTCAATCATTAGCCGCAAAGTCATCACAAACCGCCATTCACTTCACCGATTATTTATGACTGACCATGATCTTAAACCCCGCTAAAATGTGCTAAATAGACTATGCTAAATAGTTTATAGTTTTAACTTGTCTTTAACCATTTCCAGTAATTAAGTCATTTACTGCAAGAGGACCACATCTAAATCATCAGTAGTTTGGCTTGTGAATGTCAACCTCTGCCCTAGTAATATTGGGATGTATTTACAGCGTCATATTTGGAAGTGGGAACCTCGCCTGTCAGTGAAATAAAGATGTGGAGGGTGTATTGTGGGAAACCCTGTAGACATTCTGACTCATATGAATATTGTTTGGGTATTACTCAAAAAGAACTGTGTGTGTGTGTGTGTGTGTGTGTGTGTGTGTGTGTGTGTGTGTGTGTGTGTGTGTGTGTGTGTGTGTGTGTGTGTGTGTGTGTGTGTGTGCGTGCGTGTGTGTGTGCGTGCGTGTGTGTGTGTGTGCACGTGTGTGTGTGTGTGTGTGTGTGTGTGTGTGTGTGCGTGCGTGCGTGTGCGTGGGTGCATGCCTTGTGATGCTGTTGCTCAGTTGCTGAACTCAACCCTGTTCAGAATGTTCTCAACATGGGGGAGAAATGACAGGTTACAATTGAACACTGGAAGATTCTTCATTATATTTGTCAGGGGGTCTTTACTGTCAACACCAACTCTGATTATGCTGGTTGGACTTTTGAAATGGTTTGTCTTAATAAGATGAGTGTGGATGTAAAATGTATTTGTATCACATTACAGCCACGTGTAGAGTAAGGGAGGCAACATCCCCAGCTAGGGCCATACAACTTTTAAGTTTTAAACCATAACTAAGTGTTATGGCCCTTCCATTGGATGTGTCTGAGTATTAATGATACTGATAAAGCCTTTACAACATACAGGGTCTCATGTTGGGGTAGTCCCAGTCTGTATGACTAAACAGTTTGAGTTTGATAGATTGGAGGGAACTGCAGCGTTGAATCATATTCCATCAAGGTATGTGGCTATAAACCTAGGCATTTACCATTTGGTCTTTCAGAATGGCCATGATGGTATTTCACTTGCGGTAAAACCCTGCAGGGTGCTCAGTTTTCACAGTCATGTTTCATTTTAAACTACTCATTAATTATAGGTGATTGTTGTAATGTAGGCTACCTCTATTCACTTTTTCACAATCTAAATACCTGCCTGCCACCCAGACACACACAAACAGGCACGAGCACACAGACACACACACACACACACACACACACACACACACACACACACACACACACACCAGGCATGGTTCCTTGTTCCTGATAGGTCACGCGTGGGCAGGAAGCAGCATCATGTGTCTCACCTTATCCCCCCTTCTCCCACCTTGTCTTCTACCACAGTTCCACTCCGTCAGTCTCAATCTCTTTTGTCGTGGCTTTCTCTCCTTGTATCAGTTATACACACATGAAGCATACTATAATATAGCATATAGTATAGTATAAAGGATAGTATAATATAGTATAGCATATTATAATATAGTATATAGTATAATATAGTATAGTATATACAGTATAATATAGGATAATACAGTAAATCAAATCTCTCTGTCTAGAGATTATTGTGGGTTGGTTTATTCACTCATAGTAATCTAAACTGTCAGAGAGATAGACAGGAGAGTGAGCTGGTCAGTGTCTACTATACGAATTGCAGCTGGAAATGTGCTTGCGACTCAAATATATTAGATTTATTCATTGCTCAATATAAAAATGGAGACGAAAAGCAAGTTCTGTTTAAATCAGTGTGTTTGAATAAATCAAATATATTTGAGTCGCAAGCAAATTTCCAGCTGCAACACACACACACACACACACACACACACACACACACACACACACACACACACACACACACACACACAGACTTTCATGAGGAAGTGCATGAAAACACACGACATGCTGTTGACCACAGTGGAATTAGTTGAACCACAGTGTGACCACAGAACTTGTGACCAGTCTGATTATCTATTCATCTAGGTAGTTCAGATATGACATCAGTCATGTAACCAAGAAGTTCCAAATTTAGGCCCTTCATTCAGTTTAGTTCTGACTGCCAGACCACATAGCCTATTCTCAAATTGCAGAATTTCATGACAATAAGAGACAGATAGGGACAGTTCCCTTACCTGCCCGGGACTTTTTTTTATTGGTGACCTTATGTCAGTTCTCTACTGTTGTAGTGGTATATAAATATGGGCATATTCTAGCAGACTGCACTCAGCAACGAGACCTATGAAGGTAAGATCTATTCAGTATCATTACCTGAGATTCTAAATTAGATTTTTTTAAGGGCTATTATTATATGTAAAATTATAGTTTGAATCATATATTGATGTGTATAATTGTGTTAAATTATTTTAAGTAATTTTTTCTGAGTGGGGCAGTCCCACTCATATTTTTCTTTTTATTGCAATAGAGATTGACAGGAAGGATGAGTGAGAGAGAGAAGGGATACCATGCAGGATATGTCTGTGACAGGAATCGAACCGGGAACCCTGCGGTTACATGGTCGGCGCTTGGTCGTGCGTTACACCACCAAGCGCCCCAATAATTGTGTTATTGATGAAGTAATGGAGTTGAATTTAATGTATTTTATAGATTGATAACATTTAAAATGTTTAACTTGATGAGTATTGCACTCACTACACAGGGGAATTTAGCGTTGACATATACTAGATGTCAGTAAGCATTCAATTGATAAAGCCAGCCGACCACATATCTGTTTATTTTTCTTCCAGATGAAGATGTTTTTACTCTCCGTCCTGTCCCTCATCCTACGCTCTGTGGCCTCCAGCAGCCACATAGGGACCTTCGAGACACTCATGCCCAATGGTGAATACTTTGTATATCTCTCACCTTTATCTATGTCTTCTCCTCAATATACTGTACTACTGATGTATGTGACAACTCCATTTGTTAACGTATTCATCATTGACAAAAATGTATCTACAATTTGTCTTCTGCATTATCATATTCATTATTTACATAAGACATTTATCAATCTATGCCTTCGTCTCAATATATAGTACTACTTCTGATTCATGTGATAACTCCCACTGTTATCATATTAATGATTGACATAATACACTACAGATGTTCTATATCAATAGCGGTTCGAGTACAGATAAGGAAGTGAAATACTCAAAGCAGTCGTTGTCATGTGCTCTCTCTCTCCCCAGTGCTGGTTCTAAATGTGGATCTGGACGTCAGAACTAAGTACCACATCTCTCTGCGCTGTATGGATTCTTATGAAGGCAAACATGTGACATGGAGGAAAGATGGGTCAATGTTCCGTGAAGCTCTAATGCCCAATCAGATAGATTGGCATGAAGACGAGCCAAAAGGAGGGAACTTCAGCTGTCACAATGCCGTGTCTGGAGAATACCTCAACCACACTGTACTGCTGGTGCAAGCCAAACGCAAAAAAAACATCCTGTCACCACATGGCTCAGGTAAAGAGATGGTAGTGTGTGTGTGTGTGTGTGTGTGTGTGCGTGTGTGTGTGTGTGTGTGTGTGTGTGTGTGTGTGTGTGTGTGTGTGTGCACAGGAGGAAGAGAGAGAGTGAGAGAGAGGGAGAGGGAGAGGGAGAGGGAGGGAGGGAGGGAGAGAGATGAATGAACATTGCATTTGTTGATTTATCTCAGAGGGCATAACTTAATGTTAAATACATTGTGAGAGGGAGATACTCACTGAATGCAGAATAAGGATTGATTCAATAAAATGTTTAAATATAATGTTTTTTATTACCCGACAACAGCAACTGCAGGGGGGAAAAGGAATATCTCACAAGCAATAGTTGTTGACTTTGTTTCCCTTTTACCTAGAATACATAAGATGTTCATCGAAAAATCACAGTGGAATATTCCATTGCTCTTGGGAAATCAATGATCAGATGTCACCATCTGTTGTCCTGATCAAAGCCGAACGGTAAGGCCTAACAAAGCTCTCTAACACATGCAGTGGATAGGACACAAACATGGTCTAAAAACACTTGTGTCACATTGTCACATGAATTATGTGAGACAGATGAAACTACCACAGTGCTGATGTTCTCTCTTATTGGCCTTTGATTCTCTCCAAAGAGTTTTAACCATAGATATAGAACTGTAGCCATATAGAACTGTAACCATGGGTAAAGAACTGTAAGCATGGTTATAGAACTGTAGCCATAGATATAGGACTGTAACCATGGGTAAATAATTGTAAGCATGGATATAGAACTGTAAGCATGGATATAGAACTGTAAGCATGGATATAGAACTGTAAGCATGGATATAGAACTGTAAGCATGGATATTGAACTGTAACCATAGGTATAGAACTGTAGTCATAGATATAGAAATACAACCATAGAAATATAACTATTCTATATGAACTACAACTACTTCTATATGGCCCATGTTTTGGATCTTTGGCAATAGTAATAATAGATTTAATTTAAAAACACATCAGACTAAAGGACAAAAAGGACAAAAAAAAGACTGAAGGACAATGTACAAAAAAAAGAAAGAAAACAAAAATATAAGATTGTGGTCAAGATCAAAAATGGTGGAAGAGCTCAGGCAACTATAGGGAATAGTGTTACTCAGGACCCATGCCATGAAGGCGAGTCTGAACAGATTGTCTTGAGAAGTCTCGAGCCTTGTCTTAAATGCATTGAAAGTATCAGAGCATCAGATGGATAATCTAAAGAGATGTTAGAAACTGAGGCCAACCAGGAGATATTAGTTTAAGGCTATGGTCAGAGGATAGTGAGTTGAACAATGTTTTGGTTGTTAGTTAAACATCAATAAACCATCAGTAGTTTCCAGCAGAGGCTGGTGTTTGATACTATTCCTTATTCCGATCCAAGCATTACAATGAGCCCGTCCTCTGATCTCTGCCTCCACTAGATACTAGTTTCCTAGTATCTAAATTATGTGTTATTGATTACATGTGTCCTCTGTACAGCCGCTCTGGCAACATCAGCTGCTCGCTGGACGAGGAAGGTAAAGGCCTGACCTGCCAGGACTACAACATCTGTACTTACTCTGAGGAGCAGGACCACATCACACTGACCGTGGCCTTCAGCGACCACTTCTTACTAGAGCAGTACAGGACCAGATCCTTCTACATCCGAGACATAGGTAAATCTACACTATCTCTGTATGGCTCTGGGCACCCCCCAGTAGAGTTTGGGATCAACTCCACTTCGACCGATCAGTCGACTCAAAAGATGAATTGAATTTCAAATTGAGGAATTGTGAGGAGGGGTTTAGGAAACGACCTCTTCTGCGGTAAGGAAGCTACCACTTCCTTACTTCGACTTGACCCTTCACTTGACGCTGACTTGACGCTGTCTTGGCTGTCTTTCTTACATTTTAATTAGAGTGTATATATATATATATATATATACACATTCAATACACTAACAATACAATACATAACACAATAGTAACACTGTCCTATGTTCTTTTCTCTCTCTCATCAGTGAAGCCAGAGAAGATACCAGTGAACATGACCAAGGAACAGGATAAAACAACATTTACATGGGAGACCCCTGAGACGTGGACTGGACCATGCTCTTATTTCCCCCTCCTCTTTCAAGTGAAAGTGGTTAAAATGGTCAACACCCATAAAACAAGCTGTGACTCTGAAGGACAGGAATCTGAGGTACAAGACCGTTTATCAATGTTATCATCACTGGTATTATGCTCAATATAATAGTTTAAACCTAACCTGTACTCAATGGACATTTTAACAAATCGACATAGTTTGAATTATGCTCTGCCTTTGTGTTACGCCTTCTTCTACAATGTTGCTCTCTGTATTTGTGACTTCTAGAAGATTCTCCTGATAATAAGTGTTACAGAGTTAAGGAGAACTGTTGTACATCAAAGTGCTGGCATGGCAACAGAGCTGGTATTCTAAAAAGATGGTAACATCTCTCTTCTCTCCTATCCACGCGTTTCTTAAATAGACAACGGACACAACTTTCACCGTCCCCCACACTCATCACAAGAAGTATCACTTCTGCCTTCGGGCGAAGGACAAGTTAACTAACGCCCCCTGGAGTGATTGGACAGATAGGTAAGTAGAGATGTTCACACACTGTCCCTTATACACTGTCCATGTCACACACCAGCCGTCCCTCAGTATAGGCTGGAGACAAAATGATTCACATACACATGAGAAGGCTGCTATTTATCTACATAGTATCTACTATCATTATCTAGAAATAAACATGTAAATCTCAGAACTGTATGAGTCCATGTTTCTGACAAACCTGTTCTTTTTCTGGTACCTCAGGGAGTCAAGGCACAGACGGGGCCACTAACAGGTATGTCACCTCCTTATCTCACGTCAATTATATGTGGTTAGGTTTTCATTCAATTTAGAATATTGTATTTCTAATGTTAGATGAGTCTGACAATGTTTCATCTGTCTCTTCCTTCTTGTAAAAACAAATCCAAATGAACAAAGGAATGACAATTTCTCAACTTCATCCGGAACATCAAACAGTGATTGACACACCTGGACCACCGCCATTACTGCTCTTCTAGAGACCACCGCACAGACTACTCTTCTAGACCAGTGTTCCATAAAGACCTTCCATCTGGATAGTCAAGGAAACCGGCTCTCAACATGGCACTTAACCAACATACTGTACCAATTATTTTGCCACTCAAGAGATGAAAATTAACTAACCTGACAGTCTGACGCTTTCAGTTGTGAAATGATGTTCTGCTTTTAACTAATAGAATATATTGAGTGAATGTTGGGGATGGATATATTTTATATGATTGTTATAAGTTATATGATATGTATGTATTTATTATAGGTTTGTGACGTGTTCTTAAGTAATTCTTCTCAGTAACTTTTATTGATTTGTCATTTCACCCAAACTTGAATCTTTAATTTCTCATACAAAATGGTTATCATTCCTTTCACATGAATTCTGTCTTAATTAAATGGAAGCAAAATAAATGTAGCCCAGTCATATTCATATCCGTGTTTAAAATGTGTTTGTGAATAAGGAGCAATTTATTTGGATGATTTATACAGTAGATGTTCAATCAACTAGGCACTAAGTCCTGGGACCATACTCACAAATGATGTAAAAGGCAACACTGATCCTATATCAGAACTCATACCCTGAGACACATTATGAATACAGGTCCTGGCCCTTATACAAGCATGTTCTTACATGTCAATGGGTTTTCTAACAGCTCACAATAGATGTGTTACACTGAATGGTCATGACACACAGGCTATTATGTTAAATAAATGGACCAGAGAAGCAGAGTCTGTAAAAAGTGTAATCTTTTATTTACAGTCAGGATATGTTCACAACAGGAATCCGGTGCCCACTTGGTAAAACAATGACAAATTGAGTCAAATGAAAAATCGAAGGACATAACAAATTATTGTAAAACAAACTTTTCTGAGGTAACAAATATCACAAACTGAGAACTAAACCAAAAAATTTGACTGTGAAAAGTACTGCTTCTGCAATAGACATGCTTAATATGTCAGTTGAATGTGTATACAGTGCCTGGGATGAGCTGGCAACTAGCCACCGAGTTCACATAATGTCGTAAACAACAGTACCTTTATTCCACAACTGAAATACTTATTTACATTGACTTTCACCACCTGACATGAGTAGCAAAACCAAACCAAAAGATATTTATAAGAAAACAAAGTTGTAAGGAAGCAAATGTAAAATAAATACATGACAATCCATTCCACATAAATGAAACATATTGTAGCGTGAACATACTCTTACATTAAACCCTGACATTTATTCATTCTCCTCTGATAGCTGTTCATCTGTAGATTATTGCATAACAATAAGCCTTGATGTTCTTTATGTTACAATTCATAAACCAAAACAACAGTTCATCAACCTAGGGACAAAAATACTGTTTATTCACCTCTTTATGGATACTAGTAACAGATACCAAAATTGTGTTTCACTCAATGTTCTGAACCGCATCCCCTTCTTTGAACTTGTCAACTGAGAATAATTACACAACAGACTTCATACAAAATCTGAGACATGTTAGGGTCTAGTGCCCGGGACTGAGTCAACAAAATGTCTTCTTTTAATCGTACCTCCACACAAAGAGCATCATGTACATGATAAGTGCCTTTTTTTATTAACATATTTTCAATCATTCTACAACAAGTATTGTTTGGTTCAGTAGACCTAACAATTGCCTGAGAGTATGAAAAAAAATAGTACTCAGTTCAAATCAGAGTTAGGTCAAATGCATAATATTAATACTGTACAACCAACTAGCAAATATATTTTTGGTTTCCAGGCATACAGTAGCTGATACCAATCCACAATGTGAGAACCACAGAGATAGATCAGAACTGACAGAACTGCTCTAGAAGTGACATAGCTGTTCTAGATCTGACATACCTGTTCTGTTCCTGTGGCCCGAGAACAGCCCGATAACATCATTGAGGCCTCTGTGAGATAAGCTGAGACAAGCAACATAATGAATCCATCAGCTAGTGGTCTGACCTCACCACCAGTCGCCCCTACTGAGGGTCCTCAGACACACTCAGGTCCAGTGGCAGCTTCATCATCTCTACATGGTATACGGTACTACAGGGGAGAGAGCAGGAGGGGGGCAGAGTAATTTGCAATATGCAACAGTATCACAGAAGACACTTGTTCATATGCAGTAACGTAGAGGTAAAGTGTCATGGTAGAGAAGAGTTAATACTCTCACAGAATGATTATGCGAAACCCAACAACAACAAAAGAAAACATTGTGTATGTGTGTATTTTTTAGAGTATTTCACTGTGTTTCCGGGCCTATGAAGGAGCATATGTATGACAGACAATGTTATACAGAGAAAGACAAATAAGAGGGCGGGGGCGGGGGGCCGAAGTCAGAAAACAAGCCATAGAATGGGGAACCCTCCCAGTTGTAAACTGGCAGTAGTAGTTTGGTGAAGGCTTGAGTGTCCAGCACTGCTCCTTGTTCAGGAATGATCCCTTCACGTATCCATGACAACGCTCTCACTGGCTCTGCTTTTTAGACAGATACCTGCAGACAACACAGGGCCAGAAATAATCACAAAACAAGGTACCACTTTATCCTACCCTCTCCAAATTGCCCAGCGTCTAACAGCGACAAAAAACAGGGGAATCACAGGGGAGTCATTCCCTAAGAATGACTTCTTGGTTGCAGATTCATTATAACCAATACCAGCAAGTACCAATATACTGCAGGTTTTTTAAATAGCAGCAGTGTCAGTTTCAATACAAAAATAATTATATATATAATAAATTGCTATATATAATAAACACCGTAAGAGTGTTTGTCCAGCACCACTGTGTGGTTGAATATTCTATGAAAGTGATGACAGAACTTTTTGTAAACAATGTCATTTGTCAAATAAATAACCTGTCAGAAAAGACGTGTCACATGACAGCTTCTCCTCAGAACGGAGAATTAGAAAAAGTGATGGCAAGCGCAAGCGAGGTGGTCCCTAAAAAAAGCAACTGCTGCAATTTGGAATTTGGAAGCATTTCAGGTTGACCGAATGACAAGGGAGAGCCAGCAAATCTTGACGAGGCGGTGTGTAAGATTTGTATGAAGAAGGCGACAGCCAAAGATGGAAATACTTAAAATGTACATGGCCATCTCATAATCGATCACCCGCTGAGAAGATGAACATGTTTTTTTTAATCAGACCTATAGGCTACCCGCTGTAATTGCACTCAAGCTTTGTTGCATTCAAATTTGTTGTTAATAGATTGTTGTTAATCGATGTTAAAGTTTGCTATTCCGTTTTTGATGTTGTTCAGAGAATAAAACTGGAACATGCATCACATTGTTGTGTGAAAATAATGGGAATAATAAACTTCATTTGTATAGCACCTTTCATACAAGAAATGAAGCTCAAAGTGCATTACAACAAAGAAATGACATGCATTGAGTGCTTCACATAAAAAAACATAGAAAAAAAACGGCTACTGAACTGTAACATAAGAAGGAAAATCACAGTTCAAGTGCACTACAGCCACGGAAACTGTATAGCAGCGACTACATTTGAGGACGGTTTCACAGTGTTAAAAATCGGATACTGCCCAACCCTAGTACCAATGTTACCCAGAAATGGAAACATAAGGGATTTAGTGAGCCTTACCTCTCCCAGTGTTTGTGGTTGAGACCTGAGAAGTCCTCCAGTTTGGCAATCTCTTTGAGATACTGAGACAGTTTGAACAGCTCCTTGTCTTTCTCACGGTTTAAGTGCGCTTTCATGAACGGACGGATCTAGAGGAAGAACAACACATAAAACCAGGGAACAGTGTGTTATCTGAAAAAAATGACATTAATGTTTGTATGGAAATGTCATGAATGATAATGATAATCAAACAGGTCTGTCTAGACGCCCTATGGGAACAATGAACAAGGAGCCGCAGTGACACCTCTGAAACTGCTCTCTGCCATTTGATGGATGGACAGGAAGGCTATTGTTAACCACTCCCACTTTCAGGTCAACACACCTTTGTGTGGTCTCTTGTATATAATGTGCGTCTCTCAAACATGTAGTTGCCTTTCATTTACCCGGTATACTCAGAGTACCGTACAATTAGGGCTGGGTATCGCCACTGATTTCCCAAAACGATTCGATTCCGATTCACAGCTCCCGATTCGATTCGATTCACGATTCGATTCCGATTCGATCTAGTTATAATATACATTTTTTGCTTGAATATGAAAGAGATTCTCAGAACTAATGCTATAAATGGTTCAAGGAACCCTATAACATGTAGCATTGTTAAACATATCAATGAATTGACTCCAAAGCAGTTACATGAATGTACTTTTTATTTACATATGACTTTGCTTTTGTCCAGCTCATCTCTATCGTCACATTTTTAAAATCCAAAATGCACCCAGACATCTGACTTTAAGCCTGGTGGTGACTTGAGTGTCCCTGCCATCGCCATGTTTTTCGATTTTAGTGTTGAGAGTGAGACCTCACGTTGCGTGAGATATGATAAATTCTTGTAGCGCGAGATCTGGCCACGAGATCTCGTTGCGGGTTGAAGCTGCAAGCAAAATAAATAAATAAATAATAATAATTTTAAAAAAAGATCGATCTCGGGATTTATGAATCGATAATCGCTCATTTAATGAAGATCGATTCAGAATCGGGAAATCGATTTTTTTAACCCAGCCCTACGTACAATACTATTTTGCTTAGAAACTTGACTTAACACTTTTTGGAACTACCAACGTCAAAATCATTCCACATGTTTGCTAGGGATTGTCTGTTCAGCGCAGGGCTTCAAACATATCCATGCTGTTTTAGCTTCTCAAGTAACCTAACCTACTTTCAGTCCATTCTGTGGGTTCATGAGGAAATTCCTGCCGATGTCGTCGAACATGATGGTGTTCTTCTTGCTGTACAAGTCAGTGTACTTGCCCCAAATCACCCCCAGAGGCTTCACCTGAAACACACAGGCAAGCACATCATGGGGTGAGGGTGAAGACATTGATTTGGAATTCAGCAACAGTCTCATACATCCCACAGAGTCAGGTCCCACAGTCCTGCTTGACGTAGCCATGTGTTACATGAGTGTCATGTAACACATGGCTACGTCAAGCAGGACTATGGGACCTGACTCTGTGGGATGTATGAGACTGTTGCTGAATTCCAAATCAATGTCTTCACCCTCACCCCTAAAGTAGATCTGAGAGGGTTGGTTAGGTATAAGCTTTAAGAATATTGCTCCTCAATGCAATGGCTCCCCCATTGCCTAAGCTAGGGGGAATGTTCAGCACAATGCTTATACCTAACCAATCATTTCCCATTGGCTAGGGTGTAGGAACCCGGAGCCGATTTGTTTCAAATTTCAAGTTTATTGTCACATCCCATTATATATAGTGTTGTTCTGATACCATTTTTTGATCCCGATACCGATACCGATACCTGACCGTGCAGTACTTGCCGATACCGAGTACCGATCCGATACCACGGCGTTTGAAAAAACAAAACAAAAAAACATGTTTTTTGAGCCGCATACTCACCTCGATGTAAAATTATTGCTAACACTTAGTCTGGCACTGCTCAAAACCTTTGTAAAACAGGAAAAAATACCAACAGAGAGTGAATACTATAGAACTTTTTTTTATTGTCTACCTGGTATGGTGACAAGAAAATCAACCCCTTATAAAACCTGAAATGTGGCTCTCACAGATGCCAATCAGTGCAATATCCATTTAAGATATAAATCAGTCGTAGTAGTAGTGCAACAGCAAGTGAACATTTACAAACAAAATAACTTTAGTACTTAAAAAAAAAAAAAAAAAGGGATTTTTTGTTTGTTTGTTAGTACTTGCCGATACCGATACCAGCATTTTTGTGCGTATCGGTGGCCATGCCGATACTAGTATCGGTATCGGAACAACACTAATTATATATAACCCAAGTATAAGAGAGTAAAATGATTAGGCTTCAGTTCCTCGACACTGCAGCATCAAGAGAAATAAAGTAGCAATCGGAATTGAGTCTTAACGTTCCAGCTTACATTTATATCTAAGTCATTTAAGAGACGCTTGTATCCAAAGCGACTTACAATAAGTACATTCATCTAAGTAAGTGAATCAATGACAACAGTCATTGTAAGTAAAGCCTTTGATAAGAAGAAGTGCCATCTCACAGTGCTAGAGAAAGGAAGTGTGGGCAGACTGACCTCTACTACACCCCTCTTAGGAGTGTGCACAGTGATCATAGCAGCGCTGTCGAGCATGAAGGTGATCTTGTAGTTGGGGTTGTCCGTCACTCCCAGCTCCTGAGGTACCACAGAAGGCAAGATGACACACACTGTCCACCCACACACACACACACACTGTCCACACACACTTCAAGTCTACCAGTTAGAATCTGACAATCACTAATGTGCTCTGCATTAGATATACATTTTACTGTTCTCAATGAAAGCCTACATGCTGGTAAAAAACTGTTTGTTGGTCAATGCTGCCACCTTCTGGTGATAAGAGGTACACCAACAGGTTGGAGATGATTCGCTGTGATGAGAAGATTAACTGAAACAGAAAACTTACTTTCATCTTAGCGTCTATCCACTTCATACTAGTAGCAGCTAGAGGGCAAGAAAAAGAAAGAAAAAGACAAATTAAAGTGATGTTCATTTTAACTCTTCAAAATCCTAACAAGCAGCCTACAAGCAGTACTTACACCAGATGACGATGTCATAGTCCTCGTACGCAGAACTCAGGAACTCGTGGAGAAAAGGCCTCATAAGCTCCTGCCCAGTCTCTGCACACGACTTGTGATCTGAAAAACAACAATCCAAAGTACTCAAACAGCCTCTGAAATGGCATTAACGTTGCAAGCCAGCACCGCCTGGCCAGCACAGCTTTTAGGAGTGTCCCAATAACTCACCAAACAAAGTGTAGTCCACGTCTAGAACAAGAAGCCTCTTCCCTTCCCTGGGGGGGTTCATCTCCTCCACTTTGTAGTCTTTGACACGGCGGGCAATCTTGGCCAGGTTCTCCTCTCTGAAGACAAGGGGCGTGGTATTATTTTTATATGAAACCTACTAAACCTACTACTGTATATGTCATTGTCTATCTGAAGTGATTCTGTCTGTAATGTCTTTCAATGTCCAAGGGGCTTTATAATCATAAAGTATATTCAGCGCCAATCATCTGGATCGCTTGAATAAAGAAGGAATCCGAATAGTTTTTCAGCTGGTGAGTCAAAACATAAACAATATAGTCAGAAAAATCGAACCTGTTTTCCACCTCAATGACCTCCTCTTCAATGTCAAAATCATTGACAACATCGTCATTCTCTGGGGGAGGTGCCAAAACGTCTTCCTTCACAGAACAAAAGACAAAGAGATTGAGGTCACTGACAAGAGAGGGATCCCTTGTGAGCATATCGGTCTTATTCAAAGGATGCAGTCTATCGTTTGTCCTACAAAATAAATGGGGTAAGATTTCAGTCAAAGTTTCAGTAGTAACATACATGCTCTACTAGGGTTAGTAGTAGTTACTCTTTACTAGTCAATTGCGTGTTTAGGATGTTTCCGTTGACAGTGTGGAATGTGGAATGGCGGAGGACCTCACCAGACTCTCCTCTCTGCTGCCCATCATCATGATCTTAGTGTTGGGTTTGAGCTTCAGGCTGCCTAACTTGATGTCATCCTCTGCTGGTTTACCTGGGAGAGAGACATAATAATAATATGTATAATATATAGAATGTAATAATAGTCTATGCCATTTAGCTGACGCTTTTATCCAAAGTGAATTACATTGCAATGAGTGCATACATTTCAGTATATATATGCTCCCAGCGGGAACCACTGGCACACCATCACCACCACCACCACACCAGAACCATTCAACTGCAACGGCAACTGAGACCATTATCACACTACAGAGCCGAGCTTTACTCTACTACTGGTCTGCTTAGCATCCACTATAGTCAGGGGTGCACATAACTGGTGCGCCAGTGCGCATGCGTCGCCAAAATGCATGCTGCGCGGCAGATCAGCGGCATGAACGCGCTCTGGCGCACCAACAGCTGGAAGCGCTGGGAGAGGAATTTACTTCCTCAAAAATACAACTGCTGACTGCTGACTGCTGCATCACTGCAAGCCCCACACTAATCCATCACAACAGTCGACCGACGACGACCACGGCGACTCCCCTCACGAAAACATTCGGAAAGTATCGTAACTCGTACTTTCATTCCGCGTATCGCACGGTTATCTCGCCGCCACGTGAAAATTCAGTCCCGATAGACTCGTCGCTAAAAGGAAAAACAACACCAAGGGACATGTTTCTTTTCTCTGAAGCTTTCAAACGTTCAGACGTTTGTTTTACAGCTTCATTATCTCACCTAGACCCCTGACCCAGGGAATATGGTTGGGAATTCTATTAGAAGAAGAAAAAAAAAGACTTTGTTTCACAATCAAAATAATGAGCTATTTAAAGTGATAGCCTACAACATCCTCTACCATGGTTGAAATTGAGGACAGTATTAACAGCAGTCAAGAGAGCAGTGATGATGATGATTAAGCTTGTAGCATAAATAAATGCTTAGGCTGTAACTTTTTGTGGAAAAGTTGATTTCAGTGTTTACAGAACAGAGCAGTGCTTAAAGAGATGTCAGTTGATTTCATTGTGTTTAAAGAACAGACATTCAGTTAGTGCTTAAAGAGATGTCAGTTGATTTCATTGTGTTTAAAGGAGTCTGACAGACTTTCATGCTTAAAGAGCAGTCATTTGATTTTGCATTTGTTTCTTTTGTTTTGCACACAATCCTTTGTTCGTTCATCTTTATTTATGAATAAATGTCGTTTTGCTAATATAAGTTATCCATGCATCCCTTTTTTATCCATCCTGTGGGACGGGTCGTGACTCGCGAGCTCGGGGAGCACCAAGCAGCATCCCTAGGTGCTCCTCTGAGCACTGGCCCCAAAAAGTTATGTGCACCCCTGACTATAGTTGCTGTACCAGTGCTGAAAGAAAGAAGAGGCTGGTGGTTGGTGCTCACCTCGAATCTCTTTCTATACAATGGAAAGATCAGGTTAGAAATCTCTGTCATTTTAGATACAGACTTAAGTTTTAACTCCCACATTAAGTCAACGACAAAAACAGCTTATTATCATACTTAAAATATAGCGAGAATTAGAGAGGCAGGCGCTTCAGTATCATGCCCACCCGGACTAACAGACTTAGTTTATTTCCCAGGGCCATAAGTGCACTAAACTCGGCTAAGATCTAGATAAACAAAACAAAAAATCTCCTCTGTAACCTCCCCCTCCCTATGCAATACGAGAAACTACTGTGCAATAACCATGGGAATAGTGCAATGTTCTATAACCGTGCAATATGTTTACATTCTTGTGATAGGGGTCATATACTGTATATAAATCTACTACATATGTTTATATATTTAAAAAAGTACACAGTTACATGCTAACTCTCCCCTGTCTATATACCCCCCAGTGAATAGGCCATATAGTGTAGAAGTTCACATAACAGATACATTCTCAGATGTCTACTGATCACCTACCCCCCAACATTTTTTTATATCCCCCCCCTATTTATGTCTCATTCTTGTTTTTTTTATTGATTTAGGAGTTGTGTTTGTTTGTTAGCACCTAGCGTTTGCATTTTAATTTCGTTGTACCTGTTACAATGACAATAAAGATCATTCATTCATTCATTAGGGGTTATGTCCAAGCAGGATCTTGAAAAACATATCCACACTTTTATATCTAGCAGGTTAGACTACAGCAATGGCCTTTTTTCAGGACTCTCAAACAGGCACTTAGACAATTACAACTCATTCAAAATGCTGCTGCCAGAGTCCTGACTAAAACTAGGAAAGTTGATCATATTTCTCTCATTCTTAGATCACTACACCAGCTCCCTGTATCTCACAGAATATATTTTAAAATAATCTTGAACCTTTTAAATTGTTATTGTACTGCACTTCTTTTGTTCAGCTTTTAATTTATTGTATTTTAAATGGTGACCTATTTTTATTTACATTTGTAATTGTTCTTTTATTGCACTTTTTAAAATGTTTTACATAAAGCACTATGGGTTTGCATTCGGTTGTATGAATATGTGCTATATAAATACATTTGTCTTACCTTGAAAAGGACAATCATGTTAAAATAAAATAGAGCCAGCACAGTACGGGTTGGGTCATGTGGCCCTGTAGTGTGTAAAGGGAAATGGCTTCCGGAAGATAAGATCTGTATCAGTTATAGCTGTAACAGTTTGTTGATAAGTTTGCTATCTCTATTCTCCACCTCAATCACCCTTGAATGGTTCAAAAATAATCTCTATGCTTAATGCTACCAACAAAAGGGCTTGCCTCCAGACGGTTTATGCTGATAGAAAACGATAAACATGACAACGAGCACAAACAGGACAAGGAATATGATTGTAAGACTCTCTTACCTTTGACCTTTAACCCTAGTAGTTTCTGTCGCTCTGGGAGAACACCTGTCAGAGACTTGATCGACTGCTTCAGATCCAGCACGGTGTCTTCCTCCGACAGCGTACTGATAGAGTACTCCTGGCCTCCCCATTTGATTATCACAGACACTGACATGCTGCTGCAGACCTCACACGCCTGAGAGGGATCATATTGAAAGCAATTATTTCCATGACAGGGTATATACAGGAATCTTGAGGTTAATTTCAATACCTTTCTAAGACTTTTTAAAGACCTTGTCAATATTTTTCCAGACCTCACCGCCACTTCGAGCTGTAACCGTTTACATCAGTGACACCTTTAACTTAACAGTTTTAGTTTGCAATAGACTAGACCACTATCATACGACAGAATTTCCTGTTCATCTTTGTTTTTTTAATAAAACTAATAAATTCATGAACTTTTACTAAAGGTTTTTAGGACTCAAACTCTTTGGACAGAGTCTAATTCAGAAAAATACCTACAAAATTCAAGACCTCATAAAATCATGTCGATAAGACTTTTTAATACTTATTAAGGGTCTTGATTTTCCCAAAATTGATTTATCACCTTTTAATACTTTTCAAGACACCGCGGATACCCTGCATGACAACAGAAAGGATGACAGGAGAATTAGTACCATGTCAGACATGACAACTCACTCACACCATCATCTGGCGAGGGAAGGGCACATTCTGTATCAGGCTAGTTTCATGGCCCACTCATTTCGCTGCTAGTTGGCAAGGTTCGAGTCGCCGAGTTAAGAAAAACCAGCCCTCGCCATTATGTATGGCTAATCGATCAAATGCAATTTGATTTGGCAATTGGGGGGGGGGGTTGCGTGGCGATTGTATAAACAGAATAATCCAGCCAATGACTGACACTATACCATGCCAATACAGTTAGATAGACTAGTAGATAAACATATGAAATGTTGATAAACAACAAAATAACCAGCCGGCGGCAACAGAAAAGAACAAGAGCCGCCCCTGTCATTCATTCATTCTAGCAAGTTAGCTCTATTTGCTTGGTTTCAAGCAAGGCAAGGGCCTGCCAGCCATGGACTGTTATTTATAGAAGGATAGCACATACAATCAGTCACGCAGCTACCTACAGGTATTCATACCTATGTCGCTTCACAATAAAGCCGTTCGGTTATCTGAAGTTGTGCAGGATCAGGTACTTCTATGGGGTAGACAATAAACTGGTTATGTTTACAGCTCAGTTTCATTCAGCGTTGATTATTCAGCAGTTCTTCCTGTCTCCCAATGATGCATCTGTGTTCTCGGAGCTCCAACAGTGGAACCCCGCCCACCGACTTCCGGTCTATTTAAACGCATGTAAATGACGATTTCATCATAATAAAAGCCCAGTTTGAGTAAAACTTGTTTAAAGCATTTAGAAATACTAAATGGATAAATATCCATAAATGCCACACATGATATGTAACTAACACATCCATTCATAATCCAACCAACAAACCAACTCGTCCATTCCACCCAACCCACCGATCAAACTATAGAGAACTATTATTCTCTACTAAAATAAGACTATCTCACTTTCTTTTAACACCAGCAAACATATCATCCAAACCATCTTTTAACTTTTTTGTACTACCGAAACAAGGTTTTGAAAGCACCAAAATGTTTCTTCCCAATGATCCCTGAGCCCTGTGTGTGAACGATCGTGAAAATGAGTTTGCTTCCTTTGTGTAGAGTTCATTATGCAAGTGTGCCCCACGTAAAAGCACATGTAATTCCACGACACTATAATGATCACGATAACTTTTTTGAAATTGTACATACTTTCTGCGTCGTAATATTTACTTAATTAATTAAAACTCGTATTAAATATTGTGATCCCATCACTTTACACAGTGATCTATTAACTCTCGCTTTTATTTCGAATTCGGATAAACAAAACCGGAAGTCTTATTGTCGAAACTTGATGATTATTATCGTATGGATGGAACAGCACAAGGGATTTCCGTCGCATCACATTCGTATCACGCCAGGCAGGCAATGCAGAAGCATCTGGGACTTGAAGTTCTGTTTCCAAGATTATACTAAAATTAAACTCTGTCTTATTGTTTATTACAGATGCCTACTGTAGGCGAAAGTCAGCCTATGCATTTGATCTTAACGATCTAGCACATCCACTCTTTTAGACACTACTAGGTTTTCATAGAAAAACAAGTTTTTAAATACATGAAAAACCTTGTCTCTTTCATTGCATCATCATTTACATATCAAAAGCAATTTTAGCACCTTGTTGCATGTTAGGTAAAATGGACAGTATCTAACAATCGCATAAGAGTCTAAATGACAAAGTTCCCATGAATTAATAATTATTCAAGCACAACATATCAGACCTATCAAATCTATATAGCCTACATGTTCCTAAAAGGGCTGTGACCTTATTCTATTTGCAATATCAACCACTCAAACCATAATATACTGCATCTACCTCATATCAGCATTTTATCAATATATTGCCACTATAGTTCTGATAACAATGAAGCAAATCTCTTCCGGCATTACTGTACTAAATCATTTGGAAGTAATCCAGAGTGGGGGCAATAAAGAATGACAGTATCATAGATGATAGATGAGCCTGTTGTGTAAATCATAAAGCATATCTCCCACAATTAAATTACTGTGTAAACCATGTTTTACATTTAGGATAGAGGTACAATATAGAGAATAAAAGACTGTAAAAAATATTTTATTTTTCATTGTCATATTCTCATGAGAATTTGGAATTGGAAACTAAGAAGACCTACCTGCTTCGTTGACACAGTTAGATTGATGGGAATGTTGAGAAGGACAAAGTGCTTACTTTGCAGAGATAATATCAATTAGGTTAGTGGATGAAACAGAGCAAAAAGAGCAAATAAAACCCATCTGTTCCCATTACATGTAGTGGTAGAGGCAGAGTAGTCTGATGTCTCCACCTCCATTATCTGACTCACTTGTTTTCCCCATCAAGCTGTTTTTGTCAGTTGGGCGCAGTATGGCGTGAATCACTCAGTCCAGAGAGAGAGAAAGCACTGAGACTTTACACACTACAGGACTGACCTGGACTGTCAACTGTGATGGCTCACATATTTCCCTGTTACATTGCCCTTTCTAGCACTAGTTAAGCAACTATGGTGGATGCGTATCCAGGCTATCCAGGCTCCAGGCGTATCTCAGCTTGGTTTGGCTCTATTGTGTAAAGCCTATGTAAGTGTTACATTTGGGTCATCTGGCAGTATCAATATAGAATAGTGTCTTTGAGCCATTGTCAACAAACATAACCTAGACTTCTCTTTAAAGTACCTACAAAGGTTCCAGTACTCAATTGAAAGCAATAACTTCATGAAGAAAAAGTTGAACTTAAAAATTCTTAATATATACAGTACTTATAAATTAAATAAGAAAAACTAAAAAAGTGTAAGTGCTCAGCATTTCGGCAAGCTGCCATTCTCAACAGCACACCTGTCAGTGTCAACCATACAGTAGGTCGGCCTCATTAAGTAGTTCTAAAACGTTCAAGTCATTCACAAGGAGGTTGAGTCAGACAGTGGTACAGCATGGGCTTCTTCGTTGCTGATTTGGGGCAAGGTGGGGTCAAGAGGGTCATCCCCAGATAGAATAGTCTGAGTGGTCACAGGCCACTCCGTCTGAACCCTCTCAGACACACCCGAGGGGGCAGAGTTCCGTAAGCTATCCTTAAAGCAGGAGAAAAGTGCACCGATCTGCAGCCGAACCTCCCTCTGCCAGCATGCATACACCAAGGGGTTAATGAGCGAGTTGGATAGCCCCAACAACCACAGATCATTCTCCAGCACTTTGGTCAGCATACAGGCCTCACACAGGACCTGCACCACACACACCGCAAAGAAGGGGCACCAGGAGAGGGTGAAACAGCCCACAAGCAGAGCCACGGTCCTCAGGGCCTTGACCTGGCCCCAGTATCGGCTGCGTTGGGGCAGCCGTGAACCCGCTTGCCAGGCATAGCGGATCTGCCTCTGGTGGCCGCAGGCAATCTTCAAGATGTCCAGGTAGAAGTAGATGAACACAGAGAGAATGGGGAAGAAGCAGGTGCAGAACACTACCATGATGCCCGAAGGGCGGATGACGGAGAAGAAGGTGCAGAGGCCGTGGTAGTCCCCCTGCTGGAGCTGCCGCACCATGCCTGTGAAGAATATAAATATAAATGTTAGATATGAAACATATACAGTACTATATCAGCAAAACCTATGAATGTTCACATTTAATTTGATTCAGTTGATTAAGATACGTGGTTGGGCTCCAATTAGAATTAAGTTAATTGAAATTGAAATAATGAATTGAAAAATGCTTGTAGAAAAGTCTTCAATTAATTCACTGAATTCAAATTCTAAATAGAGTCAGTTTGAATGGAGGTGGAACCCAGCCCTGTTCCGAATACATCTGACACACTAGAGGGAAGAACAAGGAGCTCCCACCTGGCAGGAAGCCCATAGTGAGGGACACCAGCCACAAAAACATCAGGGCCCCGGCCACTGTCCTCTTCCCAGTGAGCTGGGAGTAGCGCAGTGGAAGCTTGATGGCCACATAGCGGTCCAGGGAGATGAGGAACATAGATAAGATGGACGCCACCGTAGGGAAAGTGATGAACGCCATGCGCAGAAGACACTTGGTCTTTTGTGAAATTCCTGTGCTCCCAGTAACGTTGTCGTTAAAGGTGTCGGCAGCGATGCCTGTGATGGCGAGGCCCACCAGGGTGTCGGCCAGGGCCAGGTTGAGAACGAAGCACCAACTCTGGTTGCCCTTCCTGCGGAGCAGCTGCAGGAGGGCGGCTGCCACCAGGAGGTTGGTGGAGATGATGAGGGAAGAGCCCACACTCAGGATCCAGCCCATCATCCCTGGCCCCAAGAAGCTGTAGACCATTGGTATGGGACCCACACTGGGCACCATGGCAGTGGGGTTGGCACCTGGGTCTCCAATCCAGTCTGTTTTATTGTAATTTGCCATTGAGTCCTTTTGTATAAATCCTGTGTATCTGTGAGATTTATTTCTCCAAAAACGGAAAAATTATATTCACCAATATACGTACATGAGTGCTGTTGTATGTTGCTATTTGAATCCACAGCTCCATTCTCTCTTTTCTTTCTTTTTCTTTTTACTATTCTTTTCACTATGTTTTATCAAATTGTTGTTTTGTCAAGTTTCCTTTTCAAAGAAAAATCTAACCATACTGTATAGTTCTGTCAAGTAAAAGCTCTTTATGTGAAAGTTAAGAACGCTCAGCGGGTACTCAACCACTCCTCACTCCTGAGAGGGCAAAGTATCTCCCCTCTCCCCTCGCTTGATGCTCCTCTGCAGCTGTGGTTTCTCTGGATGATCCGACCCTTATCCAGCCTGCTGCCTGGCTGTCTTCCCAGTCCAGTCTCTAGTGCAGACATCCGGCATGATGGGGCCATTTTCCACAAGGATTCACCACAGAATCTGGGTAATGACACTACATGCCGTATAAACATCATCTGACATTAAACAAGAAGAGATCATTAGCTTTTGATGCTGTCTGTTTGGTTTCTCCTTCATAAAGACATTGCAGATGAGTGATGTTGGTCTTGTCTTAGCTCTGCCCAGATGTCACTGTCAGAGAATTAGTAATGAGGAGAGGTAGGGAGATAATTTACTGCGGCATGTCCCTCGGGAGGACCCATCCGCTTTGTTTGTATCTGCCGGTTACTGGCAGTATAACATATTATTTTGTAAGAAATAAATAACAAAAATAATTAAATGTGGAAAACGAGCCAACTGCTTATAAAGAGCATAAGAAGAGTTCATCTTGAGTATGTCCTTAATCCTTACTACTCAAAGCTGTCCAAACCAGCGTGCTGAGCACAATGTGTTGTTAACTTACTAATGTACTGTATTTATCCATGAGTCTCAATGGCCCATCATTGATAAAGGTTTGAAGGTTTTATAATCCAACACTAAACAAACTATGGAGCCAAATAGAGGTATAAAGAGAGAGGAGAAAAAAGAGAGCGAGTTGCTGTGAGAGGGAAAGAGAGTGAAAAGAGAAAGAGATAGAGAGAGAGAGAGAGAGAGAGAGAGAGAGAGAGAGAGAGAGAGAGAGAGAGAGAGAGAGAGAGAGAGAGAGAGAGAGAGAGAAAGAGAGACATTGAAGTTTACATTCACCGGGCACTCAATGTGTAATTTGTAGCTGTATACACAGCATCACTGCTACTTATGTTTTATGTATGGGAAACATGCCATTGACAAGAGCAGACATAAAACAAAGTTATCGTTCATGGTTATTACCATTAAATAGTGACAAAACCAAGTTCCTTATAGAGGTGTGCAGTCACATGTGGTGTCAGTACAGTGTGTGTGCGCATGGCTGATTCTGACACTCTCTCTTACACCCCCAGCAAAACAGCCTGTCCAGGTCAGAACAATATCAACAGGTTCACCATAGCTACAGAGTGATCTGTTCACAGTACAGTCAACGAAAGATCCTCTTTTTATCACAGAGGGAGAAAAAAAACAATAACCCCAGCCTCCCACAGACATACAATGTGGGAATGTTATTCATCCCTGCTAGACCTTTCAGTGCTATTGAAAACATCTGTTGGTCAGCAGTAATTGTGCCCACTGCCCAGTACCATCAGGCATTCTCACCCTGTTTACGCCTAGCTCTGCCCACTCCTCACCTACTGGTTCTTTGCACCACCTTGACCTGCTCAGAAACTTCTTGAAGGTTCCTTGAATAGACGGTCTCTGGTCTTGGGTTGACCTCTGAAGCTACCTTGAGTTTCTACTGGACTGTAGGCCGAAGATGTCTTTAAAGAGACGACTGCTGTCAATGTTGTTGTGCTGTGTCTACTGTGTGGCCTCGCTGTTTTGCCTGAACCCAAACCGCAACAACTGCGTCTCCATCGGAGCCCGGTGAGTCTGTGTCAGTATATGTGCGTAGAGGAGTGTGTATGTGTGTGTGTGTGTGTGTGTGAGTGTGTGTGTATGTGTGTGTCTGTTTTGCTTACGTACACATGAGGGGGCACAAATGTCTTGGTGGGGATAGCCAGCGTGTCAGTATAGTTACTGATTGTGTTTGTGTGTGTGTGTTTGAGTGTGCGTGTATTGCCAATATTTCTTGGTTTAATAGAAAATAAATAAATAAATATACTATTACACAATACAAGATACACAAAGAATAGGGGTTTTGGGTGTAGTTCAGTTTCAGTGTTTTCCATGCCTTAATGGGCTTTATTGTACAATGAGTAAAATGAGAAGAATGTCAGATATCAAATGCTTATAAATAGTTCATTACATTTGCAGATATTGATACAGTTACCGTATATTCACCTGAGCTTTCAGTTGAAGGATATGCTGTATCTGGCACTACTCACTGCCCACTCCTTTGTGTTCTTTTGACAAACCATTGCAGGAATCTGGTGACAGTGGTCCAGCAGCTGTACCAGCGTGTTATGAGGCTACTGCGCACCACTCTGTGAGCTGGAGCTGGAATCCTGAAGCCCAACACCTAAACTAAGACACTGTCCTGGTCCCCTGTCTGGTCCCCCTGCTACTGCCACAGAGATGATAAGCAGAGCACCTGTTAGTGTCACACAAAGCAAGAAGAAGAATCGTGTTCTCAACAGTCATGGATTGTGGACTTTTTATCACCTGAACATTTGTAGAGATCCCTCTTGCCATTACAGTTCTCTGTGATTAAGAGGGGGGTTAGGATTTTTAGAACATGTCTATTTTTTTAATGATGCATATTAATATTGTAGAAATCATAGTGGGCCTGTTGTGCGAGATGCGAATGAGGTGGAATGGACGCAAACATACCTGTTTTAACTGTGTTTTCAGGTTTCACTTGTGATTCTTGTGGCTATAGTCTGCTCCCTTTTTTCTTTTTTTTCCTTTTTCTTTTTTGGAAGAGTGTTGTCATGGTGACAGAAGCTTTTCATTGATATCTCCATGGCTGAACGTCAGCTCAATGATAGCACTTAAGGCAATACTTCTAGTACACAGGCCATACAATTAACTCATTATGGCGTGGATTTTAAATTTTGGCAGCTGTCCATAGCCATAATAATGTGGAGTGCCGTGCAGTTGGTCTTTTGCACTGTGGTAGGAGGCTGAATGACTAACTCCAGCACTGTAGTTAACTGGCTGTGCATGCACAATATTATTCGCAGGGCATCCCTTTTTATATTTAGCTATTGAAGTAGAAACATACTTTTTCAGAGTATGAATGAGTATGAGCATATTTGTGCATGTGGTGCAGTAAATGCAGAGTGCATTGTGTAGAAGTATTTGCTGTTGACTGCATGGACTTTGGGTTAGTTCCCCTTGTTTCCCCTGCATCACCATATTAGTGTTGAAAGGCAACGTGTAGGAACAGATAAAGATAACAATGTCATTCATTTTAAATACTCTTGTGAAAACTGGGGCAGTTATTTCTACATGATGATGGTCAAAGCCTGAATACATGGAGGAGCTTTGTTCAGTGCGAATACAGGATGTAAAAGAGATTTTCTGCTGAATTGATGTGATTGAGTTTTGAACTTGTTAAATCTACTGCACTTAGTGCAGTATGTGGTATGTTCTTGATCATGGAAACATATGCTGTCTATGATTGAATGCTTAAGGTATATTTTCCTTGTGCTAATAATTGAAGATGTGTCTAATGAACTTGGACAATTTGAAACAATTACATGTTATAACAGTTGAGTCTTTTATCATGCTGTGTAATAAACATAACATAATAACACACGTCACATTTCTTTCCATAAATGTTCTTCATGTTACACGTTTGCTTCTTGTTTCTCTTTTACACATTGTACAGAGTAGAGCATACATAATACAGTGAATAGATAGATAGAATAACATCTCAAAAGGAGTGGGTCTAAAATGGCTGTTATTTTTTTTTCTCTCATAGTATGTATAAAGTCTCTCTTGCAAATGGAAAGATAAAGGATACTTGACTTTGAAAGGGGGTGTTGCATCATCAGTATCACCCGCCCATTTGGTTCGGGAAGCTTCCGGTCCCATCATCAGTTCCTGTTTCGGCAAATCCACTAGAAATGGAAACCAACGTACTCTAGCCGCCAGAGAACTTTTGTGCTGTTTTTATTTGTTAAGTTACTCTACTTATTGTTGAAGACATGGAAACCCAAATAAAATAGCAGTGCAAGACTTATTTTTTTTACATTACAGGTAGGTGTCATTGTGGGGTGCTGCGACTGTAGAAAGATAATCTTTGACTCTTTAATCCTTAATCACATAGAAGTATCAGCGAGCTAACTCCAGCTAGCCACATGATGTCAGCAAGCAGTACGAGGTTGCTTGGCAGTGATCAACAGGTTCTGTAAAAAGCACAATTTCTCGGCTTGTTTACCTCTTATTACAGTTATATATTGAGTTAACCTCTCTTTCATACAACTTGTACAACTAACGTGGCTAGTGATCACCTTGTAACTACAACACCGCACGACATTGGTGTCACTACATCGGGCTGGCTCTACACACAAATGCAAGGCGGGGAAGAAGCAATTCTATCCAATTGGGACCCTTTAATATTTGATTGATTTAAATCACAGCCAATGAAAACCCTGAAGAATTGTGATGGCTCTTTCATGAATAATTTGACACAGGCGTCTCTTTCCGGTGCAATATTCTATGATGATGCTGATGTTGTGAGATCAGTACCTTGTAATAAAAATCTGGAGCCACGATGTTATATGATGTGCGATTACAACAATTTGTTTATTTATATCTCGGCTGCCTGCTGTTGTTTTTAGTGGGCCTCCATCAGGTAGAAGCAGCCACCGCTGAAATGGCCAATCTGAACTGGAAACCGTTCATCTACGGAGGGATGGCCTCGATTGTCGCAGAATTCGGTACGTGATGCTGCACCATACCGTTTAAAAGGCTGATACTAGTGTATCGTGCATTTATTGCATATGTTTATTGCATTTTCCCATACAAAGTAGGCAAACTGGGAGATTATTTGCAGTAGTCTCATCTCTTGGGTGATGGCGATTGCCATCAAATGATGAATGATGCGTCCCACAATTAAGGTTGCCACCTCAAATATGTAGATCTAGTGATGCAACTGTGCACAACACCATGCAATAACAGATGTAGTGATAACAACCTCATAGACAAACTAGCTAGGCTAATTGTACCCCTTGAGAAAAAATGCTGAATGCAATAAATATTTAATGCATTGCATTTATTGCACTGATATCTCATTCATTGTAAAGCTGACATATCCCCCAGAACATAGGCCTATCTATCTGGATGGCAGAGTTTGTATAATGAGCAATTCCAGCGTTGTTCATTACCATACTGGCTATGACCTGATGAACCATATGATAATCACCATGCTCTGTCCTGTCCCCAGGTACGTTTCCCATTGACTGTACGAAGACACGGTTGCAGGTGCAAGGCCAGTGCCAGTACATGGAGGTGCGCTATCGGGGCATGTTCCATGCCCTGTTCAGGATCGGCAAGGAGGAGGGCGTCAAGGCACTCTACTCTGGGTGAGCGAGAGAGAGAGAGAGAGAGGGGGAGAGAGAGAGAGACACATTGACACATTGTCCATTCCAGCACTGCCCCAGCCCTATGGTAGATACATAACTTGACCAGTACAGCTCAGACTGGCTACAATATGGAGTGAGCATTAGAGTTTACTGTACATGTTAGACTTGATAATAGAGCTCAGAGAACAGGCGCCTTATAAAATAAAATGTATTAATATTACTGCATGTCCACTCTGCATGGAAAGGAGACAACCTGAATGCATGTCAGTGTTTCAAGGGTGCAATCTCTATCATGTAATGTACAGCATATAGATTGCACACACAGTTGTAATGCAGTATACAGGGTATTATATCATATTTGTATTGCTTTATTACACATGAGCAATGCTATGCTATGATTAAAACATACCGTACATGATGTTACTGGTAAAGATTACAACATGATCCTAGCGCTGTCTTTTGAGAAGGACAATAAGTAACTGTGTAGGTAATGTAAGCTATTTGTCCAATATAAAACAAGTCTATGTAGGTTTTGTTGCAGTAGGTCAAAGGATGTCAGCCCAAATTAGTGTGCCGGTGCATGAAGCCAAACAAATGAAACAGTGGAGGAGGAACATATTCCAGATTGTGTCTAAAGAAGGCAAGAGACGGTTTGAATCATAACTGAGCCCTCAATTTCCGGGTCAAGTTTTCTTCCGACCGGCTTGGAAGGATAGATCAAGGAATAAAAACATGTTTTCTTCTTCTAAGAACACAGTTGTATAATGACAGGCCCTAGTCTAAACCCTCTCCGCTATCCATTAACGTCATTAAATCCACTAGTAGGACCTTTGTTAGCCCCTGAACTGGTACAATGGAGTCTGGTGATATGAGAGCCAGGATGACCTTGCTAGAAAAGAAGGTTATCTAAGATAAGAGAGCCCTAAGCCCTTAGGAATGTTACTGTTGACGGTTTTTGGCTGTGAGATGTTTTTTTCCCAAAGAATAGGCTTTGTCACTCTGCGTCTAAAACAATGAGTAAATAGAAAGGTACCATTCCTGTGGAAATTATGAAGTGTGCTTGCCCTTAGACCATTACCATGGTAACCGGGTATCAAGCCACTGTGTTAGCTAGCCAACAAACAAACGGCCAGAACGTAAAAACTATGAATGTTATGGCTTAGATATACAAATGTGAAGTGACGGTGTGAAGTGCTTTTTGATGTAAGATATGTGTATGTGGACTTAAAACTGTAGGCATGGCGGCAGTTTACAAAATGTGTGGACATTTCCAAAAAACAAAGCCACACTCTAACATCTGAAGATTCTACCATTCATTCCTATGGGCCAGATTTCGCCACCAAAACTTGAATATTCATAAATAGCAACAAAATACATAGTGCAAAAACGGTGGGGGGAGGAGTAGACGTGGCAAAATGTGGCTAAATAAATATATATTTAAGATAACAATAGAGTTCCTTGCTTATAGAGTTTCTTGCTTACAGCAAGCACACTAACAATGGTCACTAACTGCACTGCACAGCCTAAACAAAAACTAAACGCCTGCCATGGCCAGAACGGGAAGTTCGTGATTTAGGGAGGCACGCCTCATATAGGCCTTTAAGTAAGTGTCTGCCAAATTGTGACAGTTCTGATGGCTGTGTAATGTGTCCTGAATATACAGTACATACTCATTACTTAAACATAAATTGATGTCCCGATATTTCACCTAGTCTTTGACCTGTATTTATTTACACCGCTCTCCCATTCTCTGTGCAGGATTTCCCCGGCCCTCTTGAGGCAAGCGTCATACGGGACAATCAAGATCGGCACTTATAACACACTGAAGAGGTTATTCGTGACCCATCCAGAAGGTGGGTTTCGTTAACTTCTCCTCACCATTATGACATCACATTCTCCTGGTTCTCCTCCTCTGCGGTGCTTCCATTCTATTTTGTTTTGGCCAAAACATCTGGGGTATTTCCTGGGGACTTTGGTTAGGAAGAAACAATGGAGGTTCTGAGGCTACAGCAGGCACTACAGTTTGGGCACTACAATCTGTTTTATAGGGGTCCTCAAAACTGGGAATAGCACTGAGGGCATTGTTACTAGTTATAAACCAGTATGAGGGTATGGCTGATTTAAGGATGTGTAGCATAGTCACACAGACACACTAATCTAGGTTATTTTTTTAGGATTGAGGAGGTGATCCTAGATCTGTGCCTAGGACAACTTCTACCTCAAAGTTGTTTAGTTGGACACAAGGGTTGGTAAACTGCATCCTGTGGCTACAGCCTTTCGCTGTTTCTTCACAATGATTGTGAAACCTTTTCAGTCTAGACGAGTTTCTTTTGGACGATTATCTGCCACCTTTGATCCACTGTACTGCCTGCCTCCAGCTAAATTCATTCTGGGGTCTGACCTAACAAGCTCACACCAGGGCAGGATAGTAAAGACACCCCTTTGCTGCCAAGTATGTAGTGGAGAGATGGAGGAGGGAAGAGCCTAGCTGGCCAAACTGAAAGGGTAGAGGGGACAAATGTCAGCACCTAATGGGACCATGTCTCACCATATACTGTTTATCTGCACAGAAAAACAAAGAAAAGGGGTTTAAATAATGCCTGTAATTTCCAAAGATAGACCATTATGAATAAAATGTATAACTTGACACTCCCTTCATATCCAAGAAGAGAGTGTTTGGTTTCTGTGCCTTTCAGCTCTTCCCGTCCTTTCGGCTGACGTTGCACTTTCTTGTACCCCTGTCATCAACAAAAATAGATGCCAGGCAACACAGTATCAATACCTGTCCAGACAGCCTGCATTGACACAGATGTCTGAAAACAAGGAGTGTGTGTAACTACCGTGACTAACGCAGGGAGAGAGAAAAAAGAAAAGAAAAAAGAAAGCACTTGAGTTATCAGGTGCATTACATAAACCCACAGAGCAGCCGGCGCCAGTGTGCATCTTAGTGACAGGAAGCAATCTCCAATGAGAGACTCTCTCAGAGTACTTACTCTACAGACAATTACAGGATTATTTGAACCCCTGCAGAAGGTAGTCTGAGAAAACCAAACAAAAAAACAGAACTGTGCTGGGTTAACTGACCTGACTAGCGGAAAGGGGACGGGGGGCGGGGGGGTGTGTGTGTGTGGGTGGGGACACTCCTTTGATCTGTGATGTGTGTTGTAGAAGAAGAAACTCTACTCTGTATGTTGCTTCTTCACTCTGCATGCTTGTTGCCAGGTTGTGCCACTGTGTTTTGAATGCTTATTTTGATACAGGCGTTGGTTTGCCTGGTGGTGGGGGGATCGAACGCCCGTTCTCCTGCCAAAAATGAACGGCGCGAGGACCACACTAACTATTGGTCACATTGATCAAGGATCACTGTAACTATTGTTCTAAACTCGATCCATTTGTTTTTCTCCTCCTCCTCCTCCTCCTGTGTCACACTACTTCCACTGTAGATTTTTAAAAAACCTGGGTGACTAATAATGGTAACAATCTCCTCCTAACATAACCGCTAATCAAGGTCCCCATCCATGTAAGTGTTCAAAGCTGGCACTAAGAGGACAGAGACTAGTCTCGCTCTGTCCGAATAGAGTAGTAGTACACTAGTGATACATTTTGAAATGATGACAATCCAAATTGCAGAGGGATCTAGTCATTATTTGACCCCATTAGGCTACAGTATGGGGTAATGAATAGGATAATGCCTCTTTTGTTTTTGTTTTGCTTATGTTATGTCCAGTAGGCTTTCTAATTCTCATGATTCACTGGAGCTATATTACTGCATGTTTGTGTGATTATTCTTTGATTTATGTCACTGTAACTGATAATAGATCATTTAAAAAGTATTATTGTGCAGAATGATAGCCTCTTAAGGGTGTATTGTACTGTCTCTGTCTTTCTGGCATTTCTCTATCTTGTATGTCTGCATATCTGGTGGTGTTGACTGGAGTGTGACTGAGTGTACTGTCTTTACCCCCCCACAGAGGAGACCATGGTCATCAACGTGTTCTGTGGAGTGGTCGCTGGGGTGTTGTCCTCCTCCATTGCCAACCCCACTGATGTTCTCAAGGTAAAGATGTCTCTTAGGGATGCACTATAGCTGAACGTATACAACTTCAAAAAACACTTATTTTGTCTCTCTCTGCTTTATGGTTATCACAAAACACACTTCTAAAACACAGATCTTTAGGTGAGGGATTTGGCCTAACATAGATTTCAGCAGTGATAGAAGAGTCAGTGAGCTGGTCGTCTGAGGTTGTTTGGTTGTCTACAGATCAGGATGCAGGCCCAGGGGGCTCTGCTGCAGGGCAGCATGATGTCCAACTTCTTCAACATCTATCAGACAGAAGGGACGCGGGGACTATGGAGGGTGAGTCTGCGTGTGTGTGCGTTTTACTGCCTCTATGTCATTGTTGAGGTTTACCTAATGGATTCATCCTATGAAGCGAAACAAGTTAGCTTTCTTGCGTACACGGGAGATGCGATGAAGGACAACATTTTGAGATCTTTTTTTAAATCTCCCGACAGGGTGTCATCCCCACAGCACAGCGGGCGGCCATTGTAGTAGGAGTGGAACTCCCCGTCTATGACATCACGAAGAAGCACCTTATCAGCTCTGGCACCATGGGAGACACCATATTGACACATTTCATGTAAGTTCTGGGGGATGGGGGGACGTTTGACATCGAAACTCTCCTTATACGTCGCATTGGCATTCACTGGCCATTTTGTGCCCAGTCCTAAACAACCCCTAGCCTCCGCCTCCTCTCCTGTTACTTTCCTGTTACCTATCCAATTCAAAACTGTCGTCTCCCATGTCCCCATGTGTGTCTGCAGTTCCAGTTTCACGTGTGGCCTGGCGGGGGCACTAGCCTCAAACCCGGTGGATGTGGTGCGGACGCGTATGATGAACCAGCGTGTTCTGTCAGCGGGGCCGCTGTACAAGGGAACGCTGGACGGAGTGATGCAGACGTGGAAGAACGAGGGATTCTTCGCCCTCTACAAGGGCTTCTGGCCAAACTGGCTGCGGCTGGGGCCCTGGAACATCATCGTATCCTTTCAGTCACTGGAGTCACAGGACCATTACACTTTATTGTATTGTCATTCAGCCCATGCTTGTTGGAAGAGATTTAGGATTGGAAGCGATAGGACATATGCTCAGTGTAATTGGAGGGAAGGGAATCAAACCTGTAACCTGGTGTTTCTGCCACACCATTTTCCAACTTAACTCATCCATCAGCTCTCAAGATTTGCGTGATGATTTTCTTCATACCATATTGAGTTTTGTAGACTCAATTCAGAGTGTGACTAGTAGAAAGTAGGTCAGCGCCAACACTGGAAGCTGAAAGTATGTTAAACAAAAGGCAAAGATGTGTTCTTGTAATGACGCTCCTCTCCTTTACCCTGTGAGTCCACTAGGGGGTGCCAAATACCTATACAAAGTAAATACAAGTAGCTGTTCAATTCATGTCTATCCGTTCCGTACACATTTTTTGATGTTGTCTTAGTTTAGTACCTTATTTGATACAACACTCTGGTGAAAACCTTTCTTAGAATTTTAGAAGCTTAAAATTGGCAAGGACTTTGACTAAGGCAGGCAACTTCAAGATGAATCTCCTCAGGTCTGTCACGATGTATTGTTGTCCTTAACCGAACCCTCAGTTCTTCATCACATTTGAGCAGCTGAAGAAACTCCCCTTATAGTTGGACCAGGAAGTGGGCTCTCCTTCCGTTGGACTAGAGTGTATGGGGCGAGGAAAACACCACAACACTCCAGCCCTTCGTCCTTGTTACATTCACAATCCCTCCCTGAAGTCACACAATATACGTATATAAGTGTTATTTTACATTATTTTACTTGTAATATTTATTGTTTTTTTTGTTCAACTTTTAAAGGTATTGTTTATTTTTTTTTAAGTACGCTTCCACGCACTCAACTCACTCCTCAACCACCCTTAATGCCCCTCCTGGCAGCTAGGTGTTAGGGTTGTAGCAGAGGACGAAAGCCCAGTTGTTGGCATATGTGATTATTTTGGTATGCTCTCCAGCTTGCTGCCATGTTGTAGTGAGCTAGTGGGAATATGAGGAGAAATGCTTCGGGAGAGATGAACTGGATCTTGAGACCTACTCAAGCTTTTTAGAGGGATGTGGAATGGGCTTCTGATGTGACTTAGTTGTAGTTTTAATCACGTCTTCACTGCATGACGAAACATGAAGAGAACGTTAAGGATTGGCATATGCCTGCCCAATGGTTTGAATAATGTCTACACTGTTTGTGGAAGAGTTAGTTAGAAGAGAATGCATTAGGTAGTGGGGTGTACTGTGTGGTCATTGGTCAGTAGGGTGAGACAGGGAGGAACTCTGTTGTGATTACTTGAATTCAATCCAAATTTGAACCAAAGCCACTTGTAGATAGAGTGACTTTATTTTCTGTACGTTCACCACCACCCCACCCAAAACACTTGATACGTTGTTGACGCACAAAGCCTATACTTTACAAAAACATGTAACTTTTCGTCTAATTATTTGACATTCTGTTAACTTTGACTTTTTCCAGTCACCTGCGTTGTGAAGCAGAGATGTCTGCTGTTGTCAATGACAAACACACATTTATGTGAACACTAAGGACATTTTGAAGGACCTGGTTGTCATGGTGATTCTCAAAGCGTACATAAATAATATGTACAGACACGCACTTACAGAGGTGCTTGTACTGTATCATGGCAGGCAAGTCTAGCTGTACATGGAGTCAGTTACCTTGAACTTAAACAATTAGAATTTCTGTTCCCTAGTGTTTAGGTTTGGGTTGCACCTTGAATGGAAAAGGCCTGTAGAACTTGGACTACCTCTACTGTAAGGTAATGGGGGCCGTAGTGCCAAAGTGTTCATGTATAGTTCTTCCTGTACTGCTGCAAAGCTCTAGTTACTAGGTCAGAGTTGACAAGGTACCAGGAGAACTGCACTGTTACGTCCATACTCAAGCCTTACACTGTTAATTTGTCGGTTTCTTCTCCACTGCTGCCGTGTGTGTCGTTTTGTGCTTTTACTTTCAGTTTAGTTGCAGCTTTTTGCTACAAATTGTGCTACCCTGTCCATGTCCTATAGCCTATTGGATTTGTGACTGGGATTTAAACCCACAACCTTTTGGATAGTACAGTTGTTCTCGCTACAGTGCCACCAGTCCACTGCTAGACTACGAGGTGTGAACGATGTGGATGTTACTGTGTCGATAACAGAAACAGACAGCCCTCCATGTTCTTTAGAGTTGCTTTAGAGAAGCTTTACTGTGTTACTTAGAAGTCATGTTTTCCTGAGCCGTTTAAAATGTAACAAATCCATGAATCCTGAATTATTATGATGATTAACTTATCAGTAATGACAGTAATGCTAGCTTTAATCACCAATTCATGTGTTGCTTTTTTGCCTTTCAGAAGTTCCCTCCAGTGGCGGATGAATAATGACTTGTGTTGTGCGTGTGTCTTGGTTAACCCGGCCTAAGGGGATCCCATTGCAACCAATGGATAGACAGTACCGTGATTCACGGGCCAGTGCTTGTGTTGGCATTTAGGTTTTCGCCTTCGGTCTTTAATTCCTAATGAAATTAATCCATACGCCTTTTTCCCCCTAACAATCTGAATGTACTTTTCTTTGAATTTTGTGTTGGTACTTTAAGTCACCTCATCTATCCACTCCACTGGCTATCGTAGTGGGAGGTTAAGAATTTAGATGTGCATATTATTTCCCCTCCTAACGCAACAGTTGTTTGTGTTGAAGAGGCTTTTATATTGGCTAATGTATTTTGCAAGCATTACTGGAAATAATGTTATTTTATTTTTTTAAACAAGTATTACCAATATTTAAATTATCTCATTATGTTGTTTTGTTTTATTTGAAGGAATCGAAGTAACACACTGAGTTATTTTATTTTAGAGAACAACTATTTTAGAAATGTAATCCTTTGCCGCTTCATTCAGTAATGCTGAATATTTGACATACTTCTCGATCTCTCATTCCTGCTTAAACACTAGGCGATGCTTACTGCATGCTTTTTCTGCATGGGCACGTCCAGTTTATAAACAGCATGGCTGTTCTCTTTTATATTATTTTTAAACAGTTGATTGATTGCAAATATTCCATTTTGGATTGTCCTCCAATTTGCCTTCAATGCTTAGAATTGACCACAAATTGATCATGCCTTTCTTCAGGCCCAAACGTATCCCCCTACCTTGTTACCAGCTTTACTCAGAAGGTCAATGACACTGGTTCCCTGGCTATGATACATGCAGCCTGGGTGGCGTACCGAAGCATAGAAGGTCAATGACACTGGTTCCCTGGCGATGACACATGCAGCCTGGGTGGCGTACCTAAGCATAGGTGGCCCTGAATAGGCTAGTATGTTACTGAGGCAGCCGCTTTTCTATTCTCCTTCAGTACTGTGAAATAGAGAATTTAAAATTTGTCACAACATTTTCGCCACCCTTGGGGGTGAATAGCTTTGCTCTACCGTCATATCTCTGAACCACAGTTAACCTGTGTGTGTTGTTCTCATTGTTTTATCCTCACTGCTGTACTGTATCAACCTGTTGGCTGGAACACTTGAGTCCACTTTTTAGCCTGTCACATTTCATGGTCATTTGCACTTTCATCAAATATCTGTTGAAAATGTACATGTATTTGCAATTATATTTATGATCTTTTTGCTTGTTGAGTCGATTGATTGTATGGTTGATTATGTTTAAATATTTTCAGTGAGAGATTGGATTTGGCTTTATATATATTAAAAAAGAAGTAAATGTACACTGAAATAAAATATATCTAATGATTGTTTTGATACTCTGGTGATTTATTTCTCCTTTACCACACACAATTGGGTGGTTTCCTGGAGTGTGCTACACAATGATTATCTCTTTGAATCAGTGATTTTATACTGCCATCTCTTTAATAAATAAAGTACTACTTTGCACCCCACTGTACAGTACATATAGTACTTTGCTTTAACATTTGCAGAAAGGTATCATGTTAAACTTTGTAGCATTTAGTGTTCAGGTTTGCTTTCAATCACTTGGAGATTAATTGTAACGGACATTTAAACCAGGGGTACCCATTATGTGAGGGCAGCTGGTGAAAGGGGGAACAGCAGCCGACCAAATGTTCGGACTTTTCTTTTATTCTGAAACGTTGTTGAAAATCAACGACACACTTCCTAGTCAAGCCAAAATATTGGAATGCCATGCATTCGGTGAGTAATCGCGTGGGTTAACTAACCATAACACTACTTTACATTGTTGGCAGGCTCACAAAACAAGATTAGCTTGCAAGCCAACTTCAATTAAAAATGTTCTTGGAAAACATCCTCAAACCGCGGACTAGCACAACTAGCCAGTTTGCTAACACACCTTGTTTTGTGACACAACCCTGATCCACGATCAAGGACTCACATGTTTTGCCATGTTCGCATGGACAGGTGACAACAAGTGGTGCATCCATGCATGCAGTATCCACATCATACCACAAGGTGGAGCCATAACTCATTTCACATTCAAGAATCAACCTACCCTTTTCTATCCTAAAAATGAATAGCGGCTTCAATGGAAATGTTCTATTGAAGGTGCTTTTGTCCAGGATCTTAATCTGTCCGGTGGTAGCTCCACGTTGCATCTGAAAATAATTATGTCAACAGTCTGATGTGTCTTCTTATTACCATCTAATTTGCACTGACTAAAATGAACAGAATTAAAATGCAGGCATCCACCTATCATGTCTTCTCATATTACTCAGCCCATCAGAAGTCCAGGGGGACCATTATAGCTTATATCTATCTATACAGTAAGATCCGTGATCAATAAGTCAGATAGGCTAGGGATTCAGTAGCCTCGTAGACCTATCATTCCTTTACATTTTCAAATAAAGTAAAATGTTGTAGGCCTATCTAGTCCATGGCTCGATAACTTCTAATTAGATGGTCTAGTGATGTATTAATTGAAGCCCTCTATATGAGGATCACATGTGAGAAACGGATGCTGTGAACTGGACGCACGTAACAGCTTGTCTGTATCAATAATCGCTCCACCGCAGGCTTGGCTACAAGAGAGCAACAGTGTTTTGCTCTGTGAAGGTAACCCACATGTCCTACTATGTCAGTAGTCTAGGGGGGGAACACCTGTGTTGATACAGATCTTGTGAAAACTTCCCTTACAGTACAGTACAGCTACAGGCCAACAGTTTGGACACACCTTCTCATTCAATGCGTTTCCTTTATTTTCATGACTATTTGGTACATTGTAGATTCTCACTGAAGGCATCAAAACTATGAATGAACTGAACACATAGGAATTATGTATTTAACAATAAAGTGTGAAATAACTCTAAATATGTCTTATATTTTAGATTCCTCAAAGTAGCCACCCTTTACTTTTTTGTTGTTAATAAAATATATAATAATATTAAATATAAAATGTGTTAATAATAGGTTATTATATATATGTAATATTATTATTATGTTATTTTATTTAACAACAAAAACATTTTTTTTTTTTTTTACAACAAAAAGGCAAAGGGTGGCTACTTTGAGGAATCTAAAATATAAGACATATTTAGAGTTATTTCACACTTTTTTGTTAAGTACATCATTCCACATGTGTTCATTCATAGTTTTGATGCCTTCAGTGAGAATCTACAATGTAAATAGTCATGAAAATAAAGGAAACACATTGAATGAGAAGGTGTGTCCAAACTTTTGGCCTGTACTGTATATCGCCCACAAGGTACAGTTGGAAAGGCTGTCTTCAGCACTTGGCTGCTCCCCTACAGGTGAGCCAACATTCGGGGAGGGAGTCATTCGCACAGACCGCCCCCTGCTTTCGTTGCAGAGTAGGCCTAGCGCAGTGTACTTTGACTTTCTCACTCAAGGAAGTTGAGCGTTTTGGAGGGGGAGGTGACACTATTTTCTTTCTTCCAAATATTTTTCTGAGGTTGCTCGTCGGGGAGGCAAGAGCAGAAGTTACGCATGGTCTACCGTGGACATTTTTAGATAGATTTATTTGGTCATCTTTTGTTTGCGAGTTTCTGAGAGGGTGGGGAATCGATAGTTTTTTTTGTCAAGATGTCTATTCCGTTCGCTCACAACACGTCATACAGAACCGTCAGCGTTTCCTCGGAGCCATCGATAGGGTCAGCGCCAATATCTCCCGTCTCACCGGGCCAGTTCCTGGAAGGTTCGTACAGAACTGTGAGTTTAACGACATCGCCAAATGGATATGAGACGATGCGGTACCTCCCCGTCCAGCAGCAGATGCAACAGTACATGATGGTCAATGCAGCCCCCCAGCAGGCGATACAACAGTCCTACATGCTGGTCAATAATGCCCCCCAGCAGCAGATCCAGCAGTCCTACATGCTGGTCAACAGCGCTCCCCAAGTGATGCCCCAGACCATGTACTACCAGAGCGTGATGCCCCGGATCAGCGTGAGTAGCTTGGAAGACTCCGTTATTGAGGTGAGCTGATTATCATTTTTATTTTTTATTAATTAGAATTGTATTATTGACACCATTATGTGTGAAAATATATCATGATTGTACTGTATATAAAAAAAAACGTTACTGTGTTGAATTAATAGCTGAAGGAGACATTCTTGGGAGAAGAATGTATGACAATCTTGTGGTGGTCATGTCAGTGTGACCTATGTAGACTATGCCAGATAAAACCACCACCCCCTCACGTGTGAAGATATGGAATAGGGTACAACTGACTTGAATAAAGTATATAATTAGCCTACTGTAAAAAATATCATTTAGTAAAATAATTTATCTCAGTTTGAGATCTCAAGGCTTACAGATGCCACCTCCATTGCATGGAGTTGAGTTAGAAGGGAAACCATGGTAATGTACAACCACACTATCATTACATTACTCCACTATGCATTGTCTATACATTTTCTCTCAATTGATACTGTAACTGAAAGACACAAATGTGCTTACAAAAGAAGTGATTTAGTAGTAAAGAAGAAATCTTTTACACCAATCCAACCAATGGTCTTGGTGAGAACCTATTGCACCTGAGAAGGGCAGGTTGACATGGTAGTCATGATGGGTGGATAACGCACTGCTTCCTGAATGCTGGCTTGGTTCATACAGACGACAATGTTTTGATGGAACCACACCTAGTCAAGTTTAAACTAGCTGACACACCTTCACACAAAATAACACACATTCATACTCATTCCTGATTCAGTTCTATCTCCCTCTGTCATAAAATGTACAGCTGTTTTGCTTTGAAGTTCATCACTCAACCAGTCCTGTAGAGATATACAAGTGTGTGTAACCCCTGGCTCCAACCGTCCCCCAAGCCTCGGGCAGGGCACCTCAATGATAATGTGTGATCTCCTTTACAGTTACTGTACATATAATGTATGTGTAAGTAAGGTGTAACTATGTTGTTCCTTTGCTTCCTCTTCTCCCAGAATGTCAATGGGAGAGCTCCTTCTGTGTTCAGCCAGACCTCTACCCCCCCCAAGAGCCCCGAGCCAAGCGTTGAGGAGGAGGAGGAGGAGGAGGTGGAGGAGGAAGAAGAAGAAGAAGAGGAGGTGAGAGAGCGTTCACACACACACACACACACACACACACACACACACACACACACACACACAACAAAATGTCTTACTACTGATCCTATAGTCACTGATAAGTCAAGCAGAAGTACAACACTCATTGCACTTGCACACCTGAGGACAATGCAGAGGCTACAGGCGCACACAAGCATGTACTTACTTACAGAGTGCACACAGACACACACCTCCTGGAGCAGCTCTGTACTTGACTCTGTTATTCATGCATACAGTCATCCAATCATTATAGTAATTGACCTGGTACCTAATTCCAGTTCACAGCCGTTTCCCCATCACCTGTGTTTTAGGTAGAACCCAGTGGTGCATTGGTCAGCGTTATGATGGATCCTGAACTGGAATTAGGTACCAGGTCAATTACTATAATGATTGGATGACTGTATGCATGAATAACAGAGTCAAGTACAGAGCTGCTCCAGCAGGTGTGTGTCTATGTGCAAACTGTGAGCTAGACTACTGTTTCACATCCTCAGAACAAGTCTACCCGCTGATTTTAACATGACAATACGGCAGCCAGAGCTGGGAAAGGTTCCCTTCCATACGATTGATCAGGTTCCCAGAGACACTCATTGGGTGAAGCTTGGCGTGTACCCTAGAACTTACTGTTACTGAGGTATTATTACAACTGAACTTTGTTCACAAGTGTCATACATCGTGCTTGGTCTTGCTCAACGGTAATCACACTGGGTGGAACTAGGGTGAGTCACCCCGTTTCCCAGAAGCCTTTGCTGTGGTTGGTAGCTGTCTTTGATCTGGCCCGCCATGGTAAAATGATATCTGTTGTCAGAGATACACATTAGTTTTTTGAATTGTGTTGTTATTACGGTACCTCCTGTAGCTTTGATGTCAGTTAGCTGGGAGCATCCTGTACTGCTCTTTACTGCTGCTCACCAGCATACCTTTTTCATGTGGTCCTCTGAGGCTCAGTTGGTAGAGAATGGCGCTAACAGCGCTTAAGTTGATGGTTCGATTCCTGCTGGGACCATATATACTGAAAAACGTATGCACTCACTGCAATGTATATTTGGATAAAAGCGTCAGCCAAATGGCATATATTATTATAGTCATTAGCTTATTTAGACCAACGATTAAAGGACATGTCAGTCACTCAAACACACACTCAAGCCACTACAAAGTCTGCGTCAGAGAAACCTAATAGACATTAGCACCCGACAATTCACGAACGCACACATGTGTTCCAGACACACACACACAAGTGTTCCTGTCTGTTCATTTGTATGTATGTATGTTTTTCTCCATTGCTGTCTTTTCAGCACCGAGGGTGAGACTGAGGAGGCATTTGCATGTTACCTTTGTTTCGATTGTCTCAGGTCGTAATGTCAGTTTTTGTTGTGACAGGCCCAGAGTGTTCAGTCTTGCATTCCTGCCCGTTCATATGCAGCGCGGCTTTAGGGCTGTCAACAGGAATTCAGTTGTTTGCTTTTCTGAGTGAATCTCAGGTAAAATGTTGATGTTGTGCATGTAATTATTGTTGTAATCACATGGGAGGAGAGATGATTCCTGGAAGTAGAGAATAGGTGTGTTACCTGTGTATGCATGTAAGTATGTAGAGTGAGCGCTTAGAGCTTACTAGATTCATGTCTAGTATTGACTTTAGGCTTTGTGTTGTCCTTTGGAGTCTATTGGTGTCTGTCAACATGCGAACCAAAGAGGTGTCAATGCAGTGATATAGATTTTATTGGAGGCCATTTGTGTAGGTCTACATATTGGTTTCACCATTCAGAAATGACACCTTATTATGCAAGACCTTTCCACTTTCTGGCCCTGAAAAAAACCCTAGTTGCTATAGCAGTATGTTTTGGGTCATTGTTTTACTGTATGATGAAGCGCCATCCAATGAATTTGGAGGCATTTGCTTGAACTCAAGATGATTTGATGACGGTCGGCCTGGGGAAGGCTGATGTATCACTTTTCTAGGGAATGAGTTAGGCCTCACTGCCTTTGTAGTGACTTGTTGATGTTGATTCCTAATGGTGCTACATCATTATGTTGTCACATACAGGCAGATTGAAATGCCTATCAAGACGCCCACTGAGCAGCCTGTGGTGATAACGAGTGTTTGAAAGACTGGGCTTGCCATTTTATGTGTATTCTTGTGCCTTGATGATAAAGTGAGGTCAACATCCTTAAGACTGAGTTAACACTAATTAGAAGATAGCTCTCTGACTCAGACATTCGGTCTGGTTTACAAAGAGAAGGAATCCTTATGCACATTTAGGGGAAATAAGTATTGAAACATTTTGTCCAGTAAATGTATTTCCAATGAGCCTATTCAAGTGAAATTTGCACCAGACTTTGGTATTAACTCAAACAATCCAGACAAAAAAAAATAGGGAGTCAGAAGGATACTTAGAAGAGTAGCCAAAGAGCCAAGGACCACTAGGAAAGAGCTCCAGAAAGACTTGGAGGCCGCAGGTACAACTGTGACAGAAAGGACAGTAGGCAATGCACTCCACCGCCATGGCCTCTGTGCACGCTCAGCCCGCAAGACTCCACTACTGAAAAAAAGACATGTTGAAGCAAGCCAGTGAACTACTGGGAGCATGTACTCTGTTCAGATGACACCAACATTGAACTTTTGGGCTGTCACACAACACACCATGTTTGGAGGAGAAATGGTACTGCACATCACCCGAAAAGCACTATACCAACAGTGAAGTTTGGAGGTGGAAGTATCATGGTTTGGGGCTGTTTCTCCTCTCGTGGTACTGGCACACTTCATATCATTGAAGGAACAATGAATGAAGCCATTTACAGAGAGATTCTTGAGATGAACCTGCTGCCTTCCACCAGGATGCTGAGGATGAGACGTGGGTGGACCTTCCAGCAGGAAAACAATCCAAAGCATACAGCAAAGGAAACTCGCAATTGGTTTCAGAGAAAGAAAATCTACTTGTTGGAATGGCCCAGTCAATCACCTGACTTGAACATTTGTTCCCAACATTTGTGGAAGCATCTGAAGATCCAGATTCACAAGAGGGCCCCCCGCAACCTTCAAGATTTAAAGACATTCTGTGTAGAGGAATGGGCCTGCGTGCATGTGTGTGTGTGTGTGTGTGTGTGTGTGTGTGTGCGTGTGTGTGTGTGTGCGTGCGTGTGTGTACACTTATGCCCATTGCCCAATCCCATTTCCGTTTTTTACCCCTACCCCTCGTTGGAGTGCCACTCGCTTTGGAGCCAAGCCCTCTGAACAGATTCACAAGGGGTAGTGGTTGAAAATCTTTATCTATTCATATTCATTATCAGGCCAGTTCATGACCGAATAATGTCTGTGGTCCGACTCTACCAGTCTGCACTGATATTAGAGGAGCGATACATTTCGGGCGTCATATGCCATCAAAGGGGGGAAATGCGACATGGTAATATGTCAAAATGCGGGACTATCATGCACAAATCAGCCTTAAAACATGTAACATTAGATAGCTAACGTTAGACACACAGCTAGACACATAGGCATATGCATAAACATAGGCATAAATAGCCATTTCTTTGTTATGTTTGTTATAAAGAAGAGGTCTATAATACATTGAAATTACATTACCGTAAATAACGAAGATAATAGTTATCATAATTTTTTTATTCTTTATTAACAAAGAAAATAATTACATTTGTGGTTTTCTCTTCCTGCTTGTTTTCCTCATTCCACTATCGTGCTGATGATTCCTATCACTTGTACTTGGCACTATGTAGCCCTATCACTTGGCCCTACCCCTACATGAAAACAAGAATTGGGACACCCCTACCCTACATGTGAATGCACAAAACGGAGGGGTAGGGCTAAAAAGGAGGGCCAAGGAGTGAATTGGGATTGGGCCTTAGTATTTCTATGCCGATTTCATCATAGCATTTTCATGTTCCCTCTATTTCCACCATCTCTGGGTTTTGTTATTGTTTACCTTCACCCCCTCACGTTCTTAGCCTGTTGGAGAGCAGAAAGTTGACACTTCCCTGCTCCATTCTGCACAGCCAGGGTCACAATAGCTTCCTTCTACTATTACAGTGTAACAGAGAGGTTCTGTGCCCGGACCTGCACACTGACCTACAACATAGGGGACACAGGACACAGAGAGCCTTTGTGGATGAGGAAATACACCCTTAGAGGACCTGACATACTTACAGGTGAAGCGGTGATGTATTGACTTCACGTATTGGATAACTGGATATAATTGGTTGAAGAGGATCCTTGTCTCAGAGTTTACCCCCTGATACATTTTGTTCCATGTTGGTTTGACGCCGTTTGTGTCTGTGGATTAACACTAGGAGTGCGACGCTGTTTCACCTACTTTTAGCACACCCTCAATGTCAAATGACCCCCCACTCTTTACAGTGAAGCTGTGTACTGACCACAATGATCGCTGGATGGCGCAGCTTGTACATTAGTCTGGCTCTGCAGCCTGAAATGACTTGAAACTCTGAAACCAAGAAGCCAAGGAGTCATGGCTGAGGAAGAAACGGTCCAAAGCGTGGCTTCATGTCACACAAGAAGAGAAAAATGACAACATCGCTACTTGTAAAAATGCATATGTTCATATGTGCAGAGAAGCGGGGAACATTATCAGCGCAATCTGACATAAATAAGTGTGAGTCGGCTGCAAAAGAATTTTCAAGCAACATGGAACAAATGAAATTATATATATATATATATATAGTCAGTTATTATATATAATCAAGTTTCAAGTTTTTTTTCACATGCTGAAAAAATGTGTCCAGGTGCATCACAAGATGATGCATTTAATAAGCTGTGTGTGTGTGGCAACTATCTATGCAGTAAACCCTGACTCAATGAGAGGGAAAGCTGGCCAGGTGTAATAAAAGGAAGGGTGTGTGTGTGTGTGTGTGTGTGTGTTAATAATTGCTATAATGATTGGGTGAGGCTTAGCAGACTGTATCATCATCAACCCTTCAAAGTAGGCAGACTGGCTAATAGTGTGCAATTTGCATAGAACAGTGTGGGATTAGTAGGACGGTATTTCAACTATGTCAAACACATTATGTAATGATGTTGAGGAACCATAGGCAATATGCAAATTGTTGACTGTGTGCGTGCAAAGTACTGCATGTGTACACACTCACCCAGCACTTTGTTAGGCTGGTTTACAGCCTAATTGACTGACAGAAGTGTAACCCGACATGGCCTTCTGCTCTTGTAGCCCATCCACCTCAAGGTTCGACACATTGTGCATTCTGAGATGCTTTTCTGCTCACCACCAAGTGTACAGTGGTTATCTGAGTTACCATGGCCTTTCTGTCAGCTCCAACTAGTCTGGCCATTCTCCGTTGACCTCTCTCATAATAAGGCGTTTCCGCAGTTTTAGAAATACTCAAACCAGCCCGTCTGGCACCAACAATCATGCCACGGTCAAAATGACTGAGGTCGTATTTCTTCCCCATTCTGATTGATGTGAACATTACCTGAATAACTCTGCACTGCACTTTATATACAGCACTATCCATGCACTGTCTGTCCTGTGTTGTCCTGTTTTTGCCTGTTTTTGCATTTGTATTGTACTTGTTTTGTTCATATATATGTGAAAAAAGCATAAATGCACCTTCTGTAATGCCAAAGCAAATTCCTATATGTGTCAAGCATAATGGCAATAAACGTTATCTGAATCTGAATCTGAATCTGAAGCAGCTGGTCTGTATCTGCAGGGTTTCATGCATTGCGCTGCTGCCACACGATTGGCGGGTTAGATAATTGCATCAATGAGAAAGTCCAGGTGTTCACCTAATAAAGTGTTCGGTGAGTGTACATAACATAGATGGGTTGTGTCAGGAGGCAATTGTTAGTTTCTGCACTCCTCCAACATAGCATAACATTTACCGGACTAGCAGGGTATACGTTTAAATATGACTAGTTTTTTTTTTGTCAGCAGTGTCATAATCTCAGACACAATTGTTCTTAATTGCAGCATGTTAAGAAGCTAGGTAGTGAACGTGAAATCATATGTTTGAAGCAGCGTCATGCGGTTGCTCGAATTGTATCAGACAAATCTGACATGACAGTTTTATGTACTGTTACCGCCCCAGCCTTCCCCTTTAATGATGGTGGCCTTGTAGGTCACCTGTGTGGGTGTGGTGTAGCTTGTTTGTAGGAAGTCCAGCATAACAGTGGAAGGCTGTGAATCAGAGTTGTCCCGAGTGCAAAGGCCAGTTCCCAGCTCCCAACTACGGTTCAGTGCCGACAAGCTGGAAAAGGGAACCGTACATTTGATATAATCGTGCTATTGAATCGAATAAACGGTGTTGAAATGCTGCAAACTGAACAAACATATGACAAATGGTCTAGGCCTACTTGTCAATACGAGCGATACATTGCCATGTCACAGCAAATACACAATGCACAATGCACAATGCACTGTTGTCTGTGCAAAAAGATATTAAAGCAATTGAATATTGATATTAGTTCAGTACAGTCTTTAACAGAGGGGAAGGGATTTGGGCCGCTCACACACAAAAAAAAAAAAACAGGAAACCAGATCTCAATTTATGTCCTACGCTTTATTAAAGTGACTTACAAATTGTATTGTTGTGAGTGATTTAGAAATAACAACATATCACAGAAAAAACCTGAACCCCTAACCTTAAAACATAAACGCATGCTTTCCTACAGTCGTAACACCTTCTACCTGCAAAACACTTGAGCCCTTAATTGCCGCTTGTGGTGATATTCAATCTCAAAGCTAGTGTGCTTTGAGACAGTGCCATAACAGGGACGTGTAGCGAATTTGAGGTTAACCCTTGCATCCTTTAATAATTGCCGCTTGCGGCTATACTTTGATTTTATTCTTCACAGTGGAGGAGCTGTATAGAGGGGTAGTGGGGGGTGAAGAGATCTTTAGGAGGGTCAAGATGTCGCCTGAAGAAATGGGTCTGTTCATCTTGTAGTAGTGACGGATACAGAGACAGTAGTTCAAGGTTGACTCAGAGGGCAGCAGTAAGTGTTTACAGACCCTGTTGCGTCTGCCCTCAGGTGTGTTTTTAAACCGGTTGAGTGGCGGCGCCGAGGACCAGTGAATGTCTGTCTGTCTGTCTTCTGTGTGTCACCACAGCCTCTACCTCGCTTTCACTGCAGGAATGACAGAAATGTTGCCATATCAGTTGACACCCATTGTTCAAGGACACCCTGGGTGATTACACCCATAACACAGACCACACTGAAACGACAGGACCGAGGGTGGGGGACACTGCTGAACGGGCGGAGGTCACTTATGGTGGCACGGGAGGGTTGTGAGCGAGAGGTGGAGAATTGAGAAGGCAGATATCTAGTTTCTTGTTTATTTAGCTAGTGGAGCTGCTCCGGGTGGGGTCTTTGAGCTGTGCCAAAGCTCAAAAAACGTATATTGCCCCCCCTTGTACTGTTTCTCTGTTTCTCCAGTGTAAAAAAATAAAAAGAATAATAAAAATAAAAAAAACACTAGGTTTAGAATACGGTGATAGGAGAAGGTTTTTCCTTCTATCAATGGCCCCGGGCCTGAGCTGGATTACTCTTCCTGCTACGACTGATGGATTGATGATTCACTTGCTTAGTATTCAAATGTTTTGATTGTAAGTCGCTTTGGAATAAGGCGTCTGCTAAATGCCAAAAATGTAAATGTAAATGTGCCATGTTGTTGGTCTTCCAACCACACTTTGTTATTGAACCATTATTTATTATTATTATTATTTATTTAACCAGACCAAGGTCTGTTTTACAAGGGAGCCCTGCATACACACAATTTACAACCATACGTCGTACAACACTGCAACATTATAAAAAACAACGAAAAACAACGATGAACAATACTTTTAAAATCTTTTTTCTTTTCTTTTTTTAACAAAGTGGTCCTCGGTCAACATGTTCAATTACCCAAGCAGCACCAGGACAACCAACTGTCACGTTTGTAGCTAACCTGCTGAAATGCATGGTTCCTATTAGCTCCCTAGTCTGTGTGGAATCTGGTTGGACGGCTCTCTCTCTGCCACACCTGCTGTGGAGCTTTAATAGGAGGGGAGAGATTAAACAGGGAACTCTCTCTCTCTCTCTCTCTCTCTCTATCTCTCTATCTCTCTCTCGCTCTATTGCTCTCTCGCTCTCGCTTAGTCTATTGGCACTCTCTCTTTTTCTTTCTCTTTCTCTCTCTCTCTCTCTCTCTCTCTCTCTCTCTCTCTCTCTCTCTCTCTCTCTCTCTCTCTCATTACTGGCACTCTAATGTAACACCAGACTGAAACTCCCATTAGATCAGAACAGGCAACTGACGTAAACATTCCATCTCTTCTAAACTTGTACACTAGCCAAGAGATCATAACAAGGGACATTTTTAACACTCTTTTGTTAATCCCTCTTTTACTTTGACATTACTTTGACATTTACTTAACATTTTGAAGATGTGTACAATGGCATAGGTTTCAGGGTAAAGTTGATCCCCAGAGCAGTGGAACTCAGATGGGCCATATATTGAGCACATTTACAGCCAGCCATCACAGGATCCCACAATCCAGTGGATTGAACCGGGGAAGTTGAAACTGAGCCAGAGTCGGCTCAAAGGGCACCATCTAATGTACCTCTCTCCCACACAAAGGCCTCCCTGGGCTAGAGAGCTGTGTCATCTGAGGAGAGATGAGCTTCAGATAGTGGATAAAGGAAACCAAGGAGCCTAATGCGGGTGGTAGGAATCAGAGCATTTTCAGTCAGCCATTAGACAGATGGAGAACAGCTCGGACAGAGTCTTTCTCCACTCCCAAAGACGGGACCAGCAGCTATCCCTGGGTGTGGTCCTGCCAGCTGAAGTAATCTATAGGAGAGTCATCTATGCTACACTACTGCCAGTGCAGGTCAGGACAATGAGAGGGGTGGAGCTGGCAAACTGTTTTTAAAGCTGTCGTCTAAATTTGTTTAGGCCATACTAATGTCTCATGTCTCATTCCATGTACATTGTTTACTGTTATTAGCGTTTACAGTTAGATTTAAGTCATTTAGCAGATGCTTTCATCCAAAGCAATTTACAATAATTACATTTGTCTAAGTAAGTAAATCAACCATATATATATATATATACTGTATATACATATATATATGGTATATACCAGTAAAACCTTTGATAAGAACAAGTGCCATCTTTTTTACTTTTTACCAGAGTGTAGTCAGACTCGTAGGCTGACAGACTCAACTATCAGGTGTTTTGGTAAGCAATTATCGATTAATCAGACTAATCGTACTAGGGAAAAAAGTGTGAAAACACTGCTTTGTTAAATGCTTTATTGATAAAAAAAAAGAATGAGGTAGTCTATATAGCCTTTGCAGCTTAGAACGATTGACATAATGTGATCATGTCATAATATGATTAGAACCAGAACATGTTTGCTTCCTGTTTTTCAACATAAATGAACTTTGTCAGTTTAAAAAAAATTAAATAAACAAGTGTCATCACTACCAGCAATTTAAAATAAATAAATAAACAAAGAATATTTGAAGCAGACCATTCTTATCAGGGATCTTATCAAGGAGTTACCCTCAGGCACTCCCCCCTCCTCCACACTTTGACAAACAAATATGCGTGAGTGACAGGTGTTTGTAGAGTGAGGGAACTTTCTGTGTGAAGAGCACACAACAGTGGCTTGGTGTTACGTAAGTGTTGCCTCTGCTCTGTAACAAGCCGGTCATTGTGGCCATGTTCATACTACGACGGTGGTGGCCTGGGTTACCTGGTGGTTGACTTTGTAGAAGCCATATCTGCCAGATCAGGAGCACATCTGAAACCTGCCTCACCTGTGGAGAGTCATGGATCTGTCACAAGCATTGAGACTCTGTTCTAGAACTGTTGATGGGATCTCTACCAATGCACAAGCCTTTGAATGGTCTAAAGCAGTCAATGTAAAGTTATGATGTCAGACATGCTACCCAATCATTCATTTAGCCAACAATGATTCCACTGTATGATGGATGTAACCTGGGGCCAGGAATGGTTGTATGCATTGTATTGTAAAAATGTGTATGTGTTGTAATGTAATTACTAATTAGATTTATGTATGTAAGTCATGATAGATGGTGACATTTTATTACTGTGATATATTGGCGCCAGCCCAGCCCTAGAGGTGTGTCCATAGAATTCAAATGACTGTGGATATGCCATCATTCACTCGTGCATAGAAAGCATCAGCATTTTGATGTCCCCCTCTTTCTGTGAAATGTAAGTCATTATGTTGAGTCAACCTTTGACCTCTCGGCAGTCATGTAGTCGTGTTTGAGACTTTGCTCTCTGTCTCTTTCTCTCACTCTCTCTCTCTCTCTCTCTCTCTCTCTCTCTCTCTCTCTCTCTCTCTCGGAGTTAAACAAAGATCCTAAGATATGAATCTGTCACTCCCCTCTATTGTGATGGATTGGCGTTTGTTTAAGTGTTCTGTTAGCTATCTGTCCCACAGAGTGACATGTCTTTCATTTCGACAGATGATGTTTGTCTTTTAACCTCCCCTGCTCTCTTTGTCCTCAGGTGGTGGAAGAGGTGGAAGAGGTGGAGGAGGTAGAGGAGGAGATCATCAACGTGAGGGAGAGGGTGATTGAGAGGGTGATAGAGAAAGTGTGTTATGTGGATAGAAGTAGCGAGGTGGTGGAGGCGCCCATGGCCAAGATGGACACGCGGTTCTTTGGAGAGCTACTGGCCGAGGTCTACAGGAAGAACTGTGACATCCACACCTGCATCTCTGAACACGTGGCCAAGATCCGCGGACGGTGGGTTGAACATTTACGACAATGTGTCTCACTTATTGATTTATCTTTTGATAGAAAAGTATCCCTTATTTGAGATATGTATCCCTTATTTGACCATGTAAGTTGACTGAGAACATATTCTCGTTTACATTTCTAATATATCACAATGCATATTTGTAAAGCGTGTGCACTATTTTGGTCTTTTCCATTTGGCCTTCCGGTATTTGAGCCAAAGGCAAACTGTCATTTTCAAGCTGATTGGACGATACAAGTTTGAACTTGAACTTGAACTTGAAGTGTTGCTGTGGCTGACAGGGCCCCTACTCTGACTCAGCTTGCCAGACAAGGCCATTAGGTCTGTAGAGGTTTGAGGCAATGTGATAGAGTACTTGCTAGATGAGATGAGCCCATAAAAGGTACATAGCCAGGTACATCATCTTTGATTTGATTATATATTTTTCACATTACATTTTTAACCAGTACATAGCATTCAATCAGTTCTACTTTAGATTAAAGATGTAGGTATATTATTGAACCACAAAGTGGATTTACACTTAAGAGTCATATATCCTTTTTCGAATACACCTCGAACGCCCTATGATGAGTCGACCAACAGACGTTAATGCCCTCAGACTTGGCCTGTCCCTCCCCTCTCTCTAGAGTGTTAGACCGTGGAGGTTTATGATTCACAGAGCAAACACACCTCTGCTCGTCCGACTGTGAACCCGCTCAGACAGGAGCAGGCTGATGATTTATGTCTCGTTGAGTGACGGCAGTCTCATTTGACTTAGTGTGTGAACACACACACCTCCTGTCCTGTCATGTCCTCAAGTGTTTACTTTTCCATTCCCCTACCAGGAAACACCTCATGGACCCCAGCAACGATTACAAGGTAGGGAGGTTGGGAGGTTGGGCACTGGCAGCTTACATGACATGACACTGATGCCTTAGTGATACAGCAAATCTTGTCCCAGACTACGCATTTATGGTAGAGTGCTCAGGACCCCTGTTTAAAGAGCAATAGTGATTGTTCACAATGTTGTGTGGTCACTTTATATTTTCGTAACAACCACTAGGAACAGGGAAAAAACGTTAAATGTTTGTGTGTCTGCGTTTGCGCGCGTGTGTGTCTGTGTGTGTGTGTGTGTGTGTGTGTCTGTGTGTCTGTTTGTGTATGTGTGTGTGTCTGTGTCTGTGTGTGTGTCTGTGTGTTTCTCCAGGTGGAGCAGGACGTAGAGGCTCTGATTCCCAAAGGTGCGTCAGAGCTGACCAAGCAGCAGATCCGCTACCTGCTGCAGGTAAGACATGTTCCTACTGTGTGTTCCTACTGCGTGTTCCTATTGCGTGTTCCTACTGCGTGTTCCTACTGCGTGTTCCTACAGCCACCGTGTTTGACGGTGCCCAGAGCTGTGTAATTACTTCTAACTTGTCTGTTGTTCTGTCACTTCTTCTCACTCTCTCTCTCTCTCTTTCTTTCTCTCTCTTCCTCTGTCACTCTCATTTTCTCACGCTTTCCTATAATGCAAACCTTTCTCCTCTCTCTCTCCCTCTCTCTCTCTCTCTCTGTCTCTCTCTCTCTCTCTCTCTGTCTCAGACCCGTCTGACTGCGGATAAGAGCATGCGTCTGCTCCTGACCACCTTCAGTAGTCTGAGGGAGGAGCTGATCCACATGGCAGAAGACCTGAAGGTCAGCAAACATTTTAAATGCTGTGAAGCTTCGAGAAGAGTCTTTTTCTAGTTGAAGTCTTTCAATTGAACTGTTGCGAAATCGAGATACTTACTGACAGCAGAGTCAGTTCAATGCTGCTCTTCCTCTCTCTCTCTCTCTCTCTCTCTCTCTCTCTCTCTCTCTCTCTCTCTCTCTCTCTCTCTCTCTCTCTCTCTACTCTCCTAGCGTCTGGAGAGTGACAAGGAGTCCCTGGAGAGAGACCTGAGCTTCAAGACCGACCAGGCCCAGCAGTATGATCGCCTCCTAGAGGGCGTGAGGGAGAACAACCGCCAGCTACAGGTAGGGGGCTCCATCATAAGTGTGTGTGTGTGCGTGACTGTGTGTATGTGTATGTGTATGTGTGTGTGTATGTGTATGTGTATGTGTGTGTGTGTGTGTGTGTGTGTGTGTCAACCCAGTACAGTATGAATGGCACAGTGTCCATCAATCTCTGAAAGGAGATCCCTGTTTGTTTGTACACACCTGTGTGTGTGTGTGTGTGTGTGTGTGTGTGTGTGTGTAACGTGTCTCCCTCCATCCACCCCTCCCTCCCTAGACGTCTCTTAAGCAGAGCAGCTCGTCCCAGAGGACCCTGGAGACCCAGCTCGTGAGCAGCCGTACCACAGACTCGGGACGGGACTACCGCATGAAGGAGCTGGAGGGCAGCAGTCGAGCCCTGGAGAAGGAGAACGAGATGCTGAGACAGAAGGCAGGCTACCACCAAACTCACCTCTGCTCCCCCCCCCCCCCCCCCCCCATGTCTAGAACACTTCCCTCTCTTTTGAGTGTGGACCAGTGATGCTAATGAGTAACTGAGTGTCTGTCTGACTGTCTCCCTTTCACTCTGTCTGTCTCCTTTTCGCTCTGTCTGTCTGTCTGTCTGTCTGTGTCTGTCTGTCGGTCTGTCTGTGTCTGTCTGTCTCTGTCTGTCTGTGTCTGTCTGTCTGTGTCTGTTTGTGTCTGTCTGTCTGTGTCTGTTTGTGTCTGTCTGTCTCTGTCTGTGTCTGTCTGTCTGTCTGTGTCTGTCTGTCTGTCTGTGTCTGACTGTCTGTCTATCTGTGTCTGACTGTCTGTCTGTCTCTGTCTGTCTGTCTGTGTCTGTCTGTCTGTGTCTGTTTGTGTCTGTCTGTCTGTCTGTGTCTGTCTGTCTGTGTCTGTTTGTGTCTGTCTGTGTCTGTCTGTCTGTCTGTCTGTCTGTCTGTGTCTGTTTGTGTCTGTCTGTCTGTCTGTGTATGTTTGTGTCTGTCTGTGTCTGTCTGTCTGTCTGTGTGTCCAGCTGGCGGGCCAGAGCAGCAGCAGCAGCAGCACCCTCCATGTGAAGACAGAGGAGCTGTCTCGCACCTACAACGAGCAGCTCAGCGTCCTCCGCCTGGAGAAGGACAAGGAACTCCAGAGCCTGAGGGTGAGAAGGAGGGACGGAGGGAAGGAGAGGTGGAGGAGGTTACAGGAGGATGGAGGGATAGAGGGATGGATATAGAGTTTGGACCTAGGATGGGGAACCAGCAGTAGTAGCCACAGGTGTAATAACAGGTAGGGTGAGGGGGAGGGTTAAGTATCGGTCTGCCTGCCTCCTCATCTCAGGTTGATCTAGTAGTCATTGCAGTAGCTGTAGTCGTAGAGTGGTGTTTTGCAGTAATAATATTACTACTGCAGTACTTTAACAGTAGTGTTGTGTGTGTGTGTATGTGTGCGTGTGTGTGTGTCTGTGTCTCTCTCTCTGTCTCCTCCCTCCCTCAGTCCCAGATGTCGAGGATGCAGACAGAGTACACCTCGGTGCAGTCAGGAGACAAGAGCCTCCAGCTGCGCATCTCAGAGATGCTGACGACCCTGGAGCAGCGGCAGATCATCATCACGCGCCAGGAAGAGGTCAGAGGGCACACAGGGGTCACACAGGGGTCGTACAGAAGTCACACGGGGGTCACATGACCAAGACAACCCAAACCTTTCTGAAGAAAAGGTTTTCTGAAAAGTTTATTTGAGGGTATTTTCATACCTTCAAAATGTGGGGATATTTCACTTTGAGTCCATCTAATTATGCAGTGCCAATATCTTCCTTTCATTTGGGAATTAGGTCCGCAGATCTCACTGAAAACATTTAGCTGAATCGAACCCTAACATGATGACATGGAATGGAATGGAATTGAGATACATTTAGACTTCTTTTGAGGTGTGAATATGTTGCCGCGAAGTTTGCCTTTAGGCAAACCATGAAAGCAAAGAATTTCCCACAACTGATCCTCAGCTCAGAGATGAAAACCAAACCAACCGGTTTGAATTAGAGAAAATGGTAGAGATAACCTTTCCCACAGACAGTTCTCCTACCGTTTCCAGGGTCTATTTCAAGTTTTTGTCGTCAGACGAGTCCAACTGCATTCTCTGTGAGAGTGGTTTCCTTAATGGTCTCTGTGGGATCACACACACACACACACACACACACACACACACACACACACACGGACACACACACAGCTCCTTTCACCTCAGGAATTTGTTTGTCCTAACACTCACTGCTACTAATCTTAACACCCGTGTGACAGCACCGGCCCCTCCTCTCTAATTGACTGTACCTCTGACAGTGTACTCCTCTCTGACAGTGTACTCCTCTCTGACAGTGTACTCTCTCTGACAGTGTACTTTCTGACAGTGTACTCTCTCTGACAGTGTACTCTCTGACAGTGTACTCCTCTCTGACAGTGTACTCCTCTCTGACAGTGTACTCCTCTCTGACAGTGTACTCTCTGACAGTGTACTCTCTCTGACAGTGTACTCCTCTCTGACAGTGTACTCCTCTCTGACAGTGTACTCTCTCTGACAGTTTACTCTCTGACAGTGTACTCTCTGACAGTGTACTCCTCTCTGACAGTGTACTCTCTGACAGTGTACTCCTCTCTGACAGTGTACTCCTCTCTGACAGTGTACTCCTCTCTGACAGTGTACTCCTCTCTGACAGTGTACTCTCTCTGACAGTGTACTCTCTGACAGTGTACTCCTCTCTGACAGTGTACTCCTCTCTGACAGTGTACTCCTCTCTGACAGTGTACTCCTCTCTGACAGTGTACTCCTCTCTGACAGTGTACTCTCTGACAGTGTACTCCTCTCTGACAGTGTACTCCTCTCTGACAGTGTACTCCTCTCTGACAGTGTACTCCTCTCTGACAGTGTACTCTCTCTGACAGTGTACTCCTCTCTGACAGTGTACTCCTCTCTGACAGTGTACTCCTCTCTGACAGTGTACTCCTCTCTGACAGTGTACTCCTCTCTGACAGTGTACTCCTCTCTGACAGTGTACTCCTCTCTGACAGTGTACTCTCTGACAGTGTACTCTCTCTGACAGTGTACTCCTCTCTGACAGTGTACTCCTCTCTGACAGTGTACTCCTCTCTGACAGTGTACTCCTCTCTGACAGTGTACTCCTCTCTGACAGTGTACTCTCTCTGACAGTGTACTCTCTCTGACAGTGTACTCCTCTCTGACAGTGTACTCTCTCTGACAGTGTACTCCTCTCTGACAGTGTACTCTCTCTGACAGTGTACTCTCTGACAGTGTACTCCTCTCTGACAGTGTACTCCTCTCTGACAGTGTACTTTCTGACAGTGTACTCCTCTCTGACAGTGTACTCTCTGACAGTGTACTCTCTGACAGTGTACTCCTCTCTGACAGTGTACTCTCTCTGACAGTGTACTCCTCTCTGACAGTGTACTCTCTGACAGTGTACTCTCTGACAGTGTACTCTCTCTGACAGTGTACTCCTCTCTGACAGTGTACTCCTCTCTGAACCCCACAGGAAATCAGACGACTGCAGAACGAAAAGACCGAGAACTCCAAGAGCGTCACCAAGACCATCATCACCAAGAGGTCAGCTCTCTCACATGACGCATGACACTACACAACTGCCATTACGTTTGTGTGTGTGTGTGTGTTTGTGTGTGTGTTCCTTAGGTGTTCCCTTCCACAGTGGGTTGAATAGGTTACGGTTTGTTAACCAGCTTCACTTTTGACAACCAATCATGGCTGATCAGTCAGATCAGAGACAGAAGATAACGTGGATATGATCTCTCCGCTTGTGTAGGTACAGGAACCAGTACCCGCTCCTGGGCCTACTCAGCGATGACTACCTGTCCACGTCGCCTGTGAAGGAGGACAAGACCATCGTAATCGAGAGGTCGGGGCACATAACCAAACAGGTCAGAGGCAGCAGGGAGGCAGGAGTCACTAGGTGGCCTCGTTAGAAAGGACAACAACACCTGCAGATCGATTAGCAGATGAGTCATTAGGATGAGAGTCACAGCTGAGTGCAGGGGCGAGGTTAGGGTTTGCGTGAGTGGGTGAAATTTGCGAGAAAGAGCCATACTGACCGTAACAGCATAGCCACATCGGAAGTAGTAATGTGCAGGTCCATAGTCCGGGTCCGCAGTCTCATTGACTTGGCCCGAGGCCCGCTCGACCCCATATCATGCAGATAAAGCAATGATCGGAACCTGACCCGAACCCAGCAAAAACAGGGTCTGCGACAGTCTGGACTGTACTGTAGGGAGCCGGGGGGCTGCGAAGGTAGTCTCACATTGCCCAATGGAGTAACCTCTGGCATTTACTCTGCTCACTACCAAGCAATGTGCTAGAGAGTATGCTATAGGGGTTACTGAGAGCGTTGTGGAGGTGAATGAGTGGGTTGTGATGGCGATGAGAGGGTTGTGGTGGTGATGAGGGCATTGTGGTGAGGAGTGAAAGGGTTGTGGTGGTGATGAGAGCGTTGTGGTGGTGATGAGAGTGTTGTGGTGGTGAATGAAAGGGTTGTGGTGGTGATGAGAGGGTTGTGGTGGTGATGAGAGGGTTGTGTTGGTGATGACAGGGTTGTGGTGGTGATGAGTGGGTTGGGGGGTTGTGATGTGGTCAGTGAGAGGGTTAGGCCAGGGATATGGGTTGGAAGGCTGGGTTCTCCCTGGGTCATCACTGCATAGCCAAGCTACAGTAGATGTACAGTAGATTTGTGCTGCTGTGTCGGGAGCCGGGTTGCTGAGAAGGTTATGGTGATGGATGTCTCTCCGTGGTCCTGGAGAGAGCCAGACGTCTGATGGCGTAGAGGGGACTCGCTAAATTCTGCCGTTGTCTGTTACTGAAATTAATGGACGTTCTCTCGCGACTCTACTAAATTTCACGTTAGCATAGCGGATTTTTTCAGCGCAGATGTAAGTCGTTGGCATCCTTGTTTGTGAGTCATGCGATGGATAGTGAGTTTGGAATGGCTTCATGGGGCCAGCAGTACAGTCTTTTACACTGAGCGCTAAAATAGGACATCTACTGCTAGATCCCACGTCTCTCAGCACAGCTAAAGGCAAGGCTTCGAGTGGTCCCTAGACTAACCGAAACAACACTGTCACTGAGAGGGTTAGAGATCAAGCTTTTGGAAACAGTGAGAAAACTAATATTAGCTTTTTTTTATCCACTAACGTAAAGTGCTTGGTACCTCTTTCACAGAGAACTGTTTTTCTTTCTTTCTTATAAAGCTGATGCTTCAGTGTTTCACGCTGTAACGCCTGTACCCGTGTTGTGTTTACCCTGAACAGGAAATCTTTACATCCTCTTAAAGAAAACTGCTTCTCTCTGACAGGAATGAACAAGAAGAAGAACCAGGCGTCTCTTCCCCCCCTCCCCCCCTCCCCTCCCTTGGCATGCTGCCCTCTCCCCCTCCCTTGTCCACAGGGCTCCTGGGTTGGTGGTGGTTCAAAACCCCTAAATTTGGAATGAGTGATTTGGGCCAGATGGGGTTTGTATGGAGGCATTGCTGTTTGTGTGTGAGGTGAGAACTAGACACACAGATCATTAATGACCCAAATATGACTAAACATACGTTGATTGAGAGAGGGTGGTGGTTACGCTGTGCTCCATGGACCACCACAGCCCTGCTAGCCTTGGGGACCCTTCACCCTTCCTATACCGTAAGTGGTAGGGCAGTTACTATGGTTACTAATATGCATGTAAATAAAACGTTTTTGAAATGTTGCTTTAGTTATGTTGAGTAGCAATACGCTTTGGCAGACGTTTAAAAAGGCTGCCTCTGTCATGTTTTGCATTTATTTTTTGGTAATGGTAGCTGTTAATTGTGTGATCTTTTGGATGCATTCTGTTTTAAGGTATTTTTTTAAAATCTGTTTATGTTAATAAGAGGTGCATGGGTATGTGTTGCTGTTTTCTTATTATTTTGCTTACATTATATGTTTTGAATGAGGGATTATTTAATGGAATGCATGGTGATATTGGGGTTAAGAAATGGGGATTAGGGGGTTAAGTAGGTGTATGGAATAGGTAAGTGATTGGAAAGTGATTGGGCCTTGGTTGTATGCAGTTTAAGATGGTGGAAGATGGTTTTCAAATCAAAATCAAATCAAGTTTTATTTGTATAGGCATTTCTCACAAGATGCGACTCAATGTGCAATGCACGTTTTAAAAGCACAATGTTTGTAGAAACATTCTAGTGAGTTGCTGCAGTCTTAGGACAGGCCTTCTTCTTTGTCCTAAGACAGCAACCAATAAGATGCTTAGTGGCTTGTAGCCTGTATAAACCAAACATCATGATATGAAATAGATTGCAGGGCTGGTTTCCTAGATACAGATGAAGCCTAATCGTAGACTATAAGGCCTCTTTAATGAAGATTCTCTATTGAGATAGTGATCTTCGTGGCCTGGGGTGGTCCCGTGGTCTAGCACCATGGCCTACAGTGCACACATATGGCCACGTCGGCATGGGGTCAAATCCGGCCCATGCCCTCCTGATACCTGTCCACCGTACTTTGCTGTCTCTCTTCACTGTCGATATCCAATAATAAATAAAAACATGTCTGTCCTCTACTCTTCAAATTCATGAATGTTTAAGTAACACTAAGTGACCTTATGCATGTCGTTTTGTTTATTATGGATTTGTCTTATATAGAAATAGAGACTTTATTTTTTGGGACCTTGGAGTTGGGCCTAGTCAGCGAGTGCAGTGTTCATCTCAGTGTTCATCCAAGTTAACATCGACCCTGCACACACTACTGGAAAGGAATGTCTAAACTATATACAAAGCACAATTCAAATGTCAACATGTGTCTTTTTGGTTGTGTTTGTTTTTCTCTTTTCAGCCACTGAAGTGTGAATGTTGGGTTGGTGTTAGAATACAGCATGTCATAGTGAAACCGATTAAATCATAGGTTGCTGCATGCAAGTACTATTTTGAGGTGCGGTTTTCTGTCACACCATGAATCTTAACAGCACACAAAGAAAAAACACAATAGGAAAGAGGTGTCACGACTCTTTGAGGGCTGCTGTGTTTGCTGGTACAATACATATCCAATGAATGTCACTGATTGGCCAGGGAGTTTACCTGCTCAGTTGAAAATATCCGTCTGATTAAATAAGGTCATTGATTGGAACCAGCCGCCACTGTTGCCACGGAGTCCTTGTTGTGACGAGCTCTTGACAAAATCAATCCGACACTCGGCGGATGTTCACCAACAGATGGCGCTGAGAGACAACAATGTGTTACACACTGTGTCGTGTGCTTGTCATGTTAGTTTTAAGGCTGCACTGTGTTAAGGCTTTGTTCATCACCTTGTTAGAGAAGTAAATAAGCTCTAATGTTAGTTCTACACTATTGGTAGATGTGTGATGTTCATGTAATTGTATTGTCATGTGACTGTTCCTGTTTCTTCTTTGAGGTACCGCTGGCTGCATTCCTTTCTCCTTCCTATGTCAGAATCACCTAGTTTGTTTGTTTATTAGGATCCCCATTAGTTAATGCCATGACATTATAAGCTAGTCTTCCTGGGGACCTTAGTGAAGGGCCTCGTACCTGTATCCAACCGTTTGTTTGTTCATCTATTCTGGTGGGATTGTTTGTTGTTACACTCGCTGTCTAAATAAAATGTTTATTGTCTACATGAGCCTTTCCTTTCATTCTCATTCTCATCCATGCGTATGTTGTTATTGTATGATGCAATATGTTTTTGTTGTGTTTATTCAAGATGAATTTTGTTTATACTAAGATGAGTATCTGCGGTCTCTGTTTACATTTTTATGGTGTCTCGTTATCTGAGGCCAGGGTTCCCTCACAAAGCTTCACATCAGAGTTAGGTGGCGTGTTGGCATATGAATTGGCTGGCATATGACAATGTTATTGCTATGGAACGTTTGGTGGCAGCATAGTGGTCGGTTTTCTTTTTTTTCCCTCCAGAAACTCTATATCTAACTTGTGCCCTCAGTCGGTCAGGGTCACCTCCCCCGGCCCTCCTGGTACTGTTACTGGTACTACTACTATACCATCTCCTGCCAGCAGAGGGGGCCAGCGACACACAGGCTTGCCCTGGTGTCAGGGGAGTGATAGGGAGCAGCCTCTGCTCTGAGTGAATGAGGTCATGATAGCTCTGTAGGGCTTGGCTGTCAACCATTTTGAGTCCATTCACTGATCTGTCTGACGATGCACACATGGCCTGGCCTGCCATTAGTAACACTATCTATCTCTGCTCGGTAGCGGTAATAACAGTTGTAGTAGGAGACATGGTCGTACAGTAGTAGCAGTCTCAACACTAATAGAAGGCCAATGGCAGTGGTAGTTGTCGGTAGTATAAGTAGTGATAGCATTAGAGGTTGTTGTTGTTGTTGTTGTTGTGGTCGTTGTTGTTGTTGTCATTGTTGTAGATGATCTCATTAACCTACTATTAATAGTAAACAGCAATTGTTATTGATATTAGCATGTGTGAAATGCTTAATCAAACAGATGTTTTGTGAAATTATTTTGTGACACATTTTTCTTGACTGAATTGATTACATGGCCAATTTTCTGCATGCTTCATGAATTAGTGATGGGAAGTGTTGTTGGTCTTGTAGATACTCTTGTGCTTCTGCAGAATGGGGTTGGAATTCTACGTATGTCTTCTAAAGGCTGCTGATGTTTAGTCGTCAGTGCCAGAGGTTCTGCACAGCAAGTTTGAGTCTGTTTGAGTCCATGCAAAAACACAAACTCACACACACACACACACACACACACACACACACACACATACACACACTAGATGGGGAGGCAGGGGGATATGGGGGGGGGGGGGCAATGTGGGCTGGATGGGTGAGGCAGGGGAGAGGCAGTGTGGGCTAGATGGGTGAGGCAGAGGGAGGCAGTGTGGGCTAGATGGGTGAGGCAGAGGGAGGCAGTGTGGGCTAGATGGGGGAGGCAGAGGGAAGCAGTGTGGGCTAGATGAATGAGGCAGTGGGAGGCAATGTGGGCTGGATGGGAGAGGCAGTGTGGGCTAGATGGGGGAGGCAGAGGGAGGCAGTGTGGGCTAGATGGGGGAGGCAGAGGGAGGCAGTGTGGGCTAGATGGGGGAGGCAGAGGGAAGCAGTGTGGGCTAGATGGGGGAGGCAGTGTGGGCTAGATGGGGGAGGCAATGTGGGCTGGATGGGTGAGGCAGGGGGAGGCAGTGTGGGCTAGATGGGGGAGGCAGTGTGGGCTAGATGGGGGAGGCAGAGGGAGGCAGTGTGGGCTAGATGGGGGAGGCAGAGGGAAGCAGTGTGGGCTAGATGGGGGAGGCAGAGGGAGCCAGTGTGGACGATGAATGAGGCAGTGGGAGGCAGTGTGGGCTAGATGGGGGAGGCAGTGTGGGCTAGATGGGGGAGGCAGGGGGAAGCAGTGTGGGCTAGATGGGGGAGGCAGAGGGAGGCAGTGTGGGCTAGATGGGGGAGGCAGAGGGAGGCAGTGTGGGCTAGATGGGGGAGGCAGAGGGAGGCAGTGTGGGCTAGATGGGGGAGGCAGAGGGAGGCAGTGTGGGCTAGATGGGGGAGGCAGAGGGAGGCAGTGTGGGCTAGATGGGGGAGGCAGAGGGAAGCAGTGTGGGCTAGATGGGGGAGCCAGTGTGGACGATGAATGAGGCAGTGGGAGGCAGTGTGGGCTAGATGGGGGAGGCAGTGTGGGCTAGATGGGGGAGGCAGGGGGGAGGCAGTGTGGGCTAGATGGGGGAGGCAGTGGGAGGCAATGTGGGCTGGATGGGTGAGGCAGGGGGAGGCAGTGTGGGCTAGATGGGTGAGGCAGGGGGGAGGCAGTGTGGGCTAGATGGGGGAGGCAGGGGGGAGGCAGTGTGGGCTAGATGGGGGAGGCAGGGGGGAGGCAGTGTGGGCTAGATGGGGGACAGTGTGGGCTAGATGGGTGAGGCAATGTGGGCTAGATGGGTGAGGCAGGGGGGAGGCAGCGTGGGCTGCAGGGGGGAGGCAGTGTGGGCTGGATGGGGGAGGCAGCGAGAGCCGGGGTAATGGGGAAGCATTGATTATGGCTGATAATTCAGGGCTTTGATGTGGATAATGCAGTCTCTCTCTTCCTGCCTGCACTGCCTTTGCACTGTAAGCCCCTGGGGCCAGAGAGGATATTGGGTTTACAGAGTGTGTGTGTGTGTGTGTGTGTGTGTGTGTGTGTGTGTGTGTGTGTGTGTGTGTATGATGGATGGAGAGAGAGAGGGTCAAAGAGGGAGGGTTTGCTCATGTGCATTTGTGAGTGTTTGCACCTGTAGGCCTAGGAATGATGTATTTCCAAATAATATATTTATTTTCCATTTTGATTCTACAGTTGCACAGTGTCTGCTCTCTTTCTCTCTCATGCTTACACACACACACACACACACACACACACACACACACACACACACACACACACACACACACACACACACGCGCACACACACACACACACACACACACACACACACACACACACACACACACACACATACACACACTGCCCGGGGAATGTGTGAGTGGCAGCTCCCTCTCTGGCCCCTATCCACCCCTCTTACCCCTATAACCAGGACCCCTGCTATGGGTCAGTGGTGCCCCCTCCCCCCCCCCCCCTCCCCCCCTCAGAAGCCCCCCTGCTGAGTCTGAGACCCTGTCAGGTCGAGAGGGGCACATATCTACTTTGAATGCCATACCACACACCCTCTCCTCTTCACCCTTTACCCCCTCCATACCTCCTCTCTCTCTCTCTCTCTCTCTCTCTCTCTCTGTCTCTCTCTCTCTCTCTCTCTCTCTCTCTCTCTCTCTCTGTCTCTCTCTCTCTCTCTCTTTACCTGACCCCTCTCCCTGCCCCGGCCCTAACCCATTTTGTCCTATATATCGGTGCCATGCCCCCCCCCTGCACCCCAATCACCCTTGGTGTCTGTCTTTTTGACCTTTGACCCAGCAGAATACCACTTGTTTGACAGCTGCCCTGTCATGTAACTCTCCTCTCTCTCTCTCTCTTTCTCTTTCTCTCTCTCGCTCTCTCTCTCTCTTTCTCTCTCACGCTCTCTCTCTCTCTCTTTCTCTCTCTCTCTCTCTCTCTCTCTCTCTCTCTCTCTCTCTCTCTCTCTCTCTCTCTCTCTCTCTATCTCTGTGCTCTACTGTGGACTAGAGTGACTCAGCTCCTCTTTCCCCCATCTGAGGTCACTATAGACTACTCTGCTTAGAGGCACTGGATGTCCACTCCTGGTCTGTACAATAAAGACTTCACTAAAGACTTCACTAACTAAAGTCAA
>NC_137689.1:17487979-17489012 GCF_963989245.1 Nansenia antarctica
ATAACTCGGAAACACTCGGAATAAAGCGGGTGAAAACTGAAAATAGTTTTGTTTGAAGTCTCTCATGTGCTCTTCATTGGTAACTTAATGTTTAAGTTATTGACTTGTTAAGTGTGTGCTTTACTGGCCTTGCAGTTTAAAGCTGAAATGTGGCTGGAGTTGCTGGGATGGTGTGGTGTGGTATGGTGTGGTGTGTGTAACTAGGAACAGGACATGTGGGGCTGCGATTGATTGTTCTCAAGGTCGGATACTGTATGTCAATACCCATCTCCGCTGGGTGGGACTGGAGGGGCGGATGGATGAACGAGTGATGGAATGAAGGGATGGGATGAGTGGAGGTTTTTTTTCTTCTTTCTAACGCCAGGGCAGTGTAGCTAATGCACTGACTGACTAATGCACTCGAACCACAAGCTGAGGGATGAGCAAACCTCACACGTTTGTAAAAAAACGAAAAAGAAAAAAAAACGTAGACTGTTTGAAAGAAAAAACAAAAAAGTTGCAGCTTTTGAGTTTTGTTGATGAAAAAATTATAAATGTCCTGATTCTTTAAATTGAAGAATTGATGATTGCAGACTGTAAGATGCTTCTTTGTAAAGATGGCAAAAATGTGAAATGTTCTATGTAAAAAAAAGACAAGAAGATGGTAATCACTGGTGTATTTATTCATTACTCAAAATCGAATCGAATAGAATAGAATAGAAAAAGAACGATGATCGGTTATGAACTAGTCTCAAATGTAGCACTTTTGATCTTTTGCATCGTATTTTAAGTCCATGAAGTAACTTTTTCTTGAGTTTGGTACAACCCCAGAAGTCACCCAAGTTGCAGAGGTAGTTAGCGGAGGTTAGGAGAGTGAAAGGATGCTGCGTGGCGTGACTGGTACTACTGTTTGGAGCCAGTGGCCCATGGTGGAAAGGGGAAATAACTCAGTGTGTCAGACAGGGTGCTGTGAGGTGTGACTTCTCCTTCTCTTTGCTTACACAAGATGGTGGGTTATGGGACACATACACATGCGCACACACACACACACGCA
>NC_137689.1:17489212-17491712 GCF_963989245.1 Nansenia antarctica
TATCAGATTCAATTTACAATAGTTGTAGATGTTGTTATCTTGTTGTGATTCTATCACTAATATCAGTGCATTTTCATGGACAAAATCCACATTGCTTAACCTGATTTAGCTCTAATCAACATGCTGTTAGAGAGTCATGGTAAACAGACGAGACGGCTTGTTTGTGTCTCAGTCCCAGGACACCGATGTTTCCCATCTACATTCCTACAGCCATGTTGTTCCTGTTTGTGGAGGATCATGCCAAACAAGACACACAAAAAAAACATTTCTTTTTCCGCTTTTCTTTTTTTTCTTTTTTTTACGTGAGGCCTCATTCTCCCCTCGTACCCTGGTAACCCCAGCTTGGTTAACGACAGCTCAGGACCCCCTTACAACATTTCCCAAATGTTCAAACCCTTCGGGCAGATCCCCTTCCCTTGTGTGAGCAGCTGTGTCCAACAGATGCTAAATTGCAGTGCCAAGCTAATGGATTTATCCCTTTGGCCCTCGCTGGCTAATAATAGTTCTACTCTCAGCAGTGGAGAACCTCAATGGTCATAATAATGTGGCTAATCTCTATGTGGATGTTGTGTCTATTTTCTGCTCTCAGGTCCAGTTTATATAACTCACTCATATATCTCACTTGTGGTGCTCAGCTTAGAGGCTATTATGTTCACCCAACCTGTTGAGTGGAACAGTGAGCTCCACATACAGTAGCAGAAGCAAAAAATAGATCTACTGTATATTATGTTTATTTCCGGTGTCTCTGATGAATGGTGTTGTGTTAGAGAGACAGTGGAAGTGGAAATCGAAGGATGGGCTCATGGTAACGCTTGCAACGGGATATGGAATTGTCATGCATCAAACACGTGTGTTTGATTCCATTCCTCATCCCGTTCCATGCATTGCAAGGATCCTGTCCTCCGATTTCTACCCCCACTATCCTCCCCTGATGGATTAGTGAGCGAGTGATGAGATGGTTGAGCTTGAAGAGGCTTGGAGACCCAGTTGTGGTTTCAGGGTAAACGAGTGTGTTTGTGATCAAGTAATGATGGGTGTTAAAAATACATCTCTATTCCTCTGTGATTCCAGGTCTCTCTGATGTGCCGTGAGTGGTGTGAGCCCCCCGCCCCAGCCCCAGCCCCGGCCCCCTTCCTGGTGCCCCCCCTCCCAGGCTCGCCAGGATGGACTTGGACGGGCTGGATCTCCAGCAGGTGCCGGTCCTGTCCCTCGACCAGATCCGCTCCATACGGGCCAACAACGACTATGTGGAGCGACCCGTGGCTCTGGACTCCTCCTCCCAGTCCGGCTTCTTCTACGCCCACGACGACCGCTACCCGACACACACCCACGGGTATCCCCACGGCTACCCCCACCCTGCCCTCCCCCCTATCCCCCGCAGCCAGAGTCAACACCAACACGCCCACCTGGCCCATCTGAGCCGCTCCAGCACCGTCAGCTCCTCCATGTCCCGGACCAGCGGCGCCTCCGACCAGAGACTGCTGGCGGGCCTGACGCCGTCCCACTCCGGCCTGGGCTCGGTGGTGCGCACCCAGCCCAAAGGAGAACTCAAGCCCGAGGCTTCTCTGGGTAAAGGCCTGGCGGAGGGCGAGGATCTGGGCCTGCACCTGTTCATCTGCGAGCGGTGCGGCCGGTGTAAGTGCCAGGAGTGCTGCGCCCCGCGGAGCCTGCCGTCCTGCTGGGCCTGCGGGCAGCGGTGCCTCTGCTCGGCGGAGAGCGCGGTGGAGTACGGCACGTGTCTGTGCTGCGTGAAGGGCCTGTTCTACCACTGCTCCGCCCAGGACGACGAGGACAACTGTGCCGACCGGCCCTGCGCCTGTACGCCCGCCCACGCCTGTGCCCGCTGGGGGACCATGGGCCTGCTGGCCCTCTGTCTGCCCTGCCTCTGCTGCTACCCCCCTGCCCGGCTGTGTCTCGCCCTGTGCCAGCGGGCCCACGACCGCGCCACACGCCCGGGCTGCCGCTGCAGTAACACCAACACTGTGTGCCGGAAGATCTCCGCCTCCAACCCTCACCCCAGCCATGCCCCCTTCCGTAGCAAGTCTCTGGAGAAGCCCGTATGACAGGCCAAAAGGGGGCCAGCTCAGCGTTTCCGACCTCCCTTACAACCATAGCAACGCGGTCGCCCCTAACAACGCCGCCGCCATTGTGACCTACGTTACCGTGACCATTCACCTACTGTACCTTGTATGCTCTTCCTCTGCCCGCCCCCTTAGGAGGGACCAAAGCTTTACCAAACCTGTGGAGACTCGTGCTGAAGATCCGGAGAGCGCCTGGTGCTTTGCTGAACTGACTGCCAGCCTTAACCTGACTGTGGGCTTACTGACTGTACCCTGAGGTGTGCGCCATACTCAACAGAGACCACCTAACGCTGTGGCGCGGTGTGGTTTTGTTTGTGGGTTAGACTGTACCTATTTATTTATTTATTTATATTAGGACCACCCCCTCCCCACTCCCTCCTCCTCCTCCTCCTCCCCACCCCTTCAGTAAGATAGGTAGA
>NC_137689.1:17506712-17509212 GCF_963989245.1 Nansenia antarctica
GAAGAGCGTCAGCATCCGAAAGGCCAGAGGGAGGAACTCGGAAAGAACATGTTTGATGTCAGAGCGGCAGCGGCGGCGTATTTTGGGACGCGCGGGGAACAAAAGGCCCGGGTATATTTAGCGTCCATCAGGAAGCAGGATGAGAGGGAGGCTGGTGGGATGGAGCAGCGTTCCCGACTTTCCCACAGTCCGGGCCGGAAAAGGCCGGACACGGGTCCTGACAGCTGCTCCGCCGAGGGCCTGGGGGTCGCCTGTTTAGGGACCACAGAGGCCCCAGAGGAAGGAGAGGTCACGCTGCATGCCCCCCTCCCCCTCTCCTCTCTCTCTCTCTCTCTACCCAGCCCTCTCTCGCTTGCTGTCTCTCTCTCTCGCTCTCTCTCTCTCTCTCTATCTGTTCCTTCTCCCTATCTCTCCCTCTGTCTCCAGCCTCAGTCTCTCCAGAGAAGGACACTGGGACTACACACACATACACACACACACACACACACACACACACACACACACACACACAGAAACACACACACACATACACACAGAAACACACACACACACACACACACACACACAGAAACACACACACACACACACACACACACACACACACACACACACACACACACACACACACACACACACACACACACACTCGGGATCCCCCCACCTCCTCAGACAGTTCTATTCCCACACATAGCCCCAATGAGGAAAATGACCAGAGAGGACTGTGGGAATCTCTGCTGTCTGTCCCACAGTTATGATGACTCATGTTTAGTCACATTCATTCCATAATAACTCTAGTCCATTTTTAGATGCATCATCTGATGATTGTACAAGGAAGTACGTATAGATTCTAACAATTGAATGTCCAGGTGTGGATGTTAGTGGAACCTCTTCACAGCCTTTCTTGGTCACAGGCTTGCATTTCAAAGAAATTGATTTTTTTTTTTTTAAATCTGTCAATCTGATCTTAGATCACAGTATGCATCCGCTAATATAATCATATCATACACTTTGATCACATCCAAGTTGACAACAGATGGCTGCCCCCTTGAGATGAGTCACTTCCTGGTTTGGTAACCCAGAGATAAGATGAGAGTTGGGGTGCGTCTCAGTCGTAATGGCTTCCATTCCTTGACTTCACATCTCATTGATCATATGATTGGACAGATACTTAATCCCATTTAAGGTTTAAAGTATTACTTAGATTACAGATATTTTAATTGTATAATGTATACTTGTTTGTAATGTTGTAAATGTTTGTAATGCTTTCATGTAAATGTCATTGTTATGTCTTTTTAGTTCCGTGTTGGACCCTTCCTGAAGAAGAATGCTATGGTGCCAGCTAATGAGAATCCTAATAAAATCAAACATTTAAATTCTTGGACTGATATGTACAAGATAGGTGAAAGCAATACGCCTCTTTGGAATTCATTCCAACTGTCTAGTAGTTCATATAATTCCAATGCAGATGAAGGAAAGAATGCAGTTGAGGAGAAGAAGCTATATAAAACTATCAAGATGAGTCTCTGGCTCAGGCATGCAACTCCTGCAACTGAACTTTAGATGGGATGTGTCTCCCCCTAGTGGTGGGGTGGAGACATGGTTGTGTACAGAGACAACCCATACAAAAATGATTATTCCCCTTATACTAATCTTTAACTTAATAAATAAGAGAAAAGGGCAAATCGATCTTTGAAAAGTGCTCATCTTGATCAAAATGAAAACACAATTTGATTTCTGCCCCAAAAGTTGAATCAAATGTCAATTCTGAATGACAGGAAACTATTAGATGATATTTCCGTTTTAATTATCAGAGTAGGCCTATATGCCACTGTATTATAGCTCTATAATAAATCATGTGTCCATTACAATAAGCCTGCTGTCCTTAGAGCCAGGTCTTACATAAGCCAGAGTGGCTAAGTGCAGGAGGGACACAACTTTATTTTTCTCCATCCATTCACCACAGACCTGCCTCATCAATAATGCAGAGACGCTCTAGTTTCCAGAATGGGCCGGATGCTGCAAACGCTTTTACTGTGCAATTCGCTGTATGACCACAAGATGGTAGTATTGCAGCACTTTAGCCACCACAGCACAAGTTGAGGTCTGTTGGCCTGTACAATGAATTGGCTGTCACTTTACAGAGCTGTGTAACCAGCACCAGTAATGTAATGTAAATGATTGATTAAGTCTTCTGTTAGGGGGCGCTAGTTATCTGTGAAGCTATTGCTAATACATAGAAACAGGTTTGTCATCGTGTAGGCTATCTATTTACAATCTATCTGAATGTGGTTGAAAATTACTTGTCACGATGGCAGAAGATTGTACATTCAAGAGCCTTTGTCTGCACTAAGAGCCTTTGTGTGTGACTGTATGTGTGATTCACAACCATGATGAAGTTTGCATTAGAAGATGTGTAAGGTCTTGTCAAGCATGGCACGCTGTTTTTTTTGTTCGTTTTTAAAAAAAATGTGCCATTTAGCAGATGCCTTTATCCAAAGAT
>NC_137689.1:17511712-17514212 GCF_963989245.1 Nansenia antarctica
TGTGGTTTTCTCCCACGTATTCTAGAGAAGAGATGGCTGGGCGGTGTTCACGGTTTTCTTTTCCACTGACACACACACACACACACACACACACACACACACACACACACACACACACACACACACACACACACACACACACCAAGCTGATTGAGAGAATGCCAAGCGCATGCAAACCTCAAAGCTACTTTGAAGAATCTAAAATATAAAACATATTCTGGTTTGTTTAAAACTTTTTCGTTTACTACATCATTCCATAATGTATATGTCTAGGTGTTCTTTCATAGTTTTGATGTCTTCACTATTAATTTACAATGTAGAAAATTATTTCTAAAAAAAACTAAAGAAAACCATTGAATGAGAAGGTGTGTCCAAACTTTTGACTGGTGCTGTATATGCATGTGCTCACACTGTATACTAGGAGTACTCACACTCAAACACAAACACATCTGTCTGATCTCAATCCTTAGGGATCCCTGTCATCTCAGTATTGGTTATGTTCAGACACAACTTCAAGCTGTCTATGTCTTAATCACTTCTCTGCACAGTTCTACCTGCCTAATGCCAGTGTACAGTGCAGTAGTACCTGCTGCAGCGCCTCACCACAGGGAACTTCTGATCCGCTGTTCTCATGTTAGCATCCACGTCGATGTGTTTAGCATCAGTGTGTTAGCATCCAGATCAAGGCAGCAAACCTCTACACTCTGTTCAGTGCAGGGAATCTTCAAAGCCTTTTCAATCAGACACTGACATAGATGAATGATAGCTTGATGAGAAGAAGACACACCTTTAGTGGATCATGCTACCAGCCACTGATCCATATTTCTCCATTTCTTTCACTTCTTTGAACTTCTCTGAGGTCATTTCCATATCCCTGTCTGCTTCTCTCTGGGTATAGTTACTTACCCCCTGCTAATTGTTGTACTGTATTAATTATGTTATTGTTGATATTAATATTGGTCTTCTTTCTTAGAATGTGATAGTGTAACTGAGACCAGAAATCTAGGTGTCATAATTGACTCAGATCTTAACTTTGAAACCCATATCAAAAATCCAACAAAAATATCCTTCTATCATTTTAAGAAACATTACTAAGGTACAATCTATTCTCTCCCGGGCAGACACTGAAAAACGAATGCATGCGCTTGTCACTAGCAGACTCGATAACTGCAATGCTCTCGTGACAGGTCTACCAAAGAAAGTGATTAGTCGACTCTGCAAATGGTTCAGATGCAAATGCTGCTGCACGTGTCCTTACAAGGACCAGACGGAGAGCACACATCACACCAGTCCTGAAATCACTGCACTGGCTCCCTCCCTGTCAGTTATAGAATAGACTTCAAGATTATTTTACTAGTCTATAAATCACTCCACTGCCATGCAAAATACTATGCCAAATACATCATGGACATGCTTGTAAGATACACACCAGGTAGACCCTTGAGGTCCACTGGCTAGACTGAACTCCTGACGGTCCCAAAGGCCAGGACCAGGAGATATGGAGAGATAGCTTTCAGCATGCTCCCAGTCTATGGAACACCCTACCTGAGAGCCTGAGATTGTCCAAAACTCTGGAAACATTTAAGTGAGACCTCAAAAGTGAGTAAGTAAGTATTCAATCTCGCCTTTTAAATGTCCATCTTAGTTGTTGCTTTATCTTCTTTGGTCTTTGTGAAGCGCATTGGGTCACATTTTGTGAGAATTGTGCTAAACAAATACAATTTGAATTGATTTGATTTAAGATGGTAAACTCACTCAAGTTCAAATACCCCCAACTCGCACTGTCGAATGTCTAGACGGTGTGTGGTGCAAGTTCAAGCCTTAGTTGGAACACCTGGAATTGCGGAGCTACTGTTTGCAAGAACCTGTCTCTTTCATTGGTGCCCTGACCATGACATGCAGATGGGCTCAGCTCAACAGTTGGATTTGCTATGCTGTAGTGAGTTTAGAGGGGTGAGTGTATCTGAGTTGAAATGGTTCTAATAAGTTAAAATACCCCCACCTGCGCTGCTGACTTGCTAGCTTTTCAATAGCGTAGCTGGTTAACATCGAGTATTTGAGGAGACAGTCATGTGTGCTGGCAAGTCAGAGGTTGCAAGTTCAAGCCTCGGGTTAGAGCAACTCAAATTGCGGGGACAATATTTGCAACAACTAGACTGTTTAGGAGAATGTGTCGACGGCTACTTTTACTCTCAGCGTCACTCAAAATGAAAACCAAAAAATATTGTTTTTTCTGTAGAACTGATTCTGCAGTGATCATGGAGTCAGAGAGTTTTCATTTAGATCATTGGTATGCCGGGTCATACAGTAGGCTACCCTGCTGTAATACTTACATCATAACTGTAAGACTCCTCATGTCCCTCTAATGATCCTTGTCCTACAGTGCTCTCACAACACCAAGGACCGTACAAACCCTCAACCCAGACCTACACCAGCAGAGGCTTATTGTAATGCGTGGACTGGAATAAGGAATGGTATCTATGTCCACCAGCCTCCCCTG
>NC_137689.1:17521712-17549212 GCF_963989245.1 Nansenia antarctica
TCGCAGACGGAACCATCTCCCCAGACCAGGGACAGTTTTTTAAAGACGTGTCGCAAACAGCTTTTGCCAGACGCTAGTGGAGTCCCGAGCTGCCCTGTGGCGTGCCAGGATGACCCCCACGGGCCAGAATGACCCTCAGACAGGGCCCTCAGACAGTCTCCTGGAGCTGGATCTGATCTGATCCTGATCCTGCCTCAAACCCTCATATTTGCCACCATCAAACCTCTATCTGCCTCTACAAACAGATGGTACCGCTTCTTCACATGTCAGACGTTCTTAAGTTTGCTCCCATAGGGAGTGGGGGGGATGGGTGGATGATCAGGGGAGGATGGTGGGAGGAATGGGGGACTATGGGGGGGGGGGGATTGAAAGCAGTACTGAGTTTATAATTAGCTGATAGAGGGTTGGGTCACCATTTTGATTTTGAAGTGCTGCCACTCTTTGGAAGCGGGTACAAACTTGACATGCTTGGACTCCTACACCATAAAGGGGGAGGCTCTGTCATGCTGTGTGCCCAGACTCTCTTTTCTTACTAGGATGTATTAGATGTCTCAGCCAGAGCTCAGGCGGCTCTCACACTGAGACTGTGCTCAAAGGAGACAGTGAGATTTGATGGAACGCATGAGTTCATAAGACAAATAAGGGAGACATTTTAGGACAATATACTGTACACGTGGGCTAACCTGTAAGGTGAAGGTAGGGCCTGCTGTTAAGTACCGTTCATGCATGTGTCATGTGTGTCATAACTGGGTTGATTTGACCATTTGTCTTCAATCATTTAACATGACATGTGAGATAGTTAGGTGAGATAGTTATCAGAGGTCTTGTTTGTAGACTGCGTTGCAGCTAGCTAAACTTTAGGGGCAACTTGAACATTGGATCCTCTACAGCCCCTCCCTGGTTTCCTTTTTGAAAAACGTTGTCCTTTTATTGCACTTCATAATTATTCCATTTAGAAATGCTTTGATCTAAGTTTCTCACCAAGGGATGCCATGTGTTTTCAAAAGCATCTGCACAAACTTACTTAATTTCCCCTTTTTTTCTGTCTTCTTTCCCTTCTTCTTGTAAGCAGAAAAGGCGTTCTATTTTCCAGTGCTGCCACGAGTTGAGATAATATGCTTCCGTTTCACATCAGACCGGCGCACACTTCATAAAGGACCTACAAGTGTATGAAAATATAAAGAATAAAAGCCCATCATCTTTGAAATTGTCCCCGGATTCCAAACCTCTTTCATGCAGTGAGTCCATCTACATTCATTTATTTCCCTTTCAAGTAAAAAATGTGGTTTCATCATGGCAATTAGCTTTTTCATCTCCAAACCAATTATTATATTAAAATCATCACTCTCCTCAGATTATAAGGGCTCTAATTGATTTATCTGGGTATCAGTGTTCCTTTATTCTGCTTCCCAAGCTTCTCTGTGTGTTGTTTTTACCTCATTTGAGCCTTCGCTGTCTCGTGCTCATTAGCGGCTAGCTAATTTAATCGAGGAAGGAACGTGGGTGAAGCTCCGCGGTCGGAATCTTCCCTCATGCCAAATCAACACCCAGGCCGTGTAAAGTAATTTGTCAAACATTTCCATTAATGGGATACACGGAGGAGCAGCGACACAAATGGGTGTTCCTTCCTCCTTTGTTGTTTTGTCTGTTTCATCCCCCCTTTTTTCCTTTTTTTTTTTTTAAAAGGCAGTCCCTCCTCAAAAAAGAGCAGAAGTGAAAATTAAGTGTCGGGAGGGTGGAGGGGTGGAGAAAGGGAGGGGGGTGGGGGAGTTATATGAATGATTCATAAAGTACGGAGAAAGGAAGCGTAGAGAGAGTGAGAGAGAGAAAGAGAGAGAGGGAGAGAGAGAGAGAGAGAGAGAGAGAGAGAAAGAGAGAGGGAGAGAGAGAGAGACAGCGGAGGAGACGAGGCTTCAAAGGGGAGTGCTGTTGATTTTCTGGCCCATCCAGAGAGCCGAGAGGTCGAGCAGTAGAACCCAGGGGAACAGCCGCTCAGCAGAGCAATGGGCGCTAGTCAGCCCCCCCACCGCCCCCCTCGGCTCCTCAACCCCCCGGCCCGCGCCCCACAGCAGACGGGTCAGGCTCTAATGAAGCCCCTGGCCCCCTCGCTGGAGGACTGAGCGGCAAGTGTTCTCAGTGCCTCAAACCCCCCTCCACCACACACACACACACACACACACACACACACACACACACACACACACACACACACACACACACATTTCCACCCTCCATCCCTCCCTTCTGCATATCCTCTCCTCCCTCACACCCCATCAAGTCCCCCTGTGCCCTGCTTGAGTCGAGCACACCGAGCACACACACACGAACACACACACACACACGCTCGCACACCCTCACACCCCTGCTCGCTTGCTGCCCGAAGCCTTTGATTTCTGCATTCCAAAGCAGCCAGCCACCACCCAAGAGCCCAGCGAGCAGCCAAGCTGCCCTGTCACTTGCCAGCTTATGCAAATGTCTGCTCTTCATTATTGTCACTAATATCATTATTTCAATTATCTCCCCATTAATCATAGTGGTCTAATATAATCTGTAAGGTTCAGGATCTGTTTCTGTAAGGGTCATGAATATTGTAAGAAAAAGAGGAAGTGTTAGGGATAATGTAATAAGAGAGGAATGTGATGCAATACATTGTAGTAATGACTTTGGTGCCATTGAGTAGTATTAAACTCAAATCTATATGTACGCCTGTAGCTGCATCTCTTTGCTATGGGGTTTGGGTCCATGGATCTGTGCATTGACTGACTTTATCACTGGATTGGATTTGGCCTTTAAACCTCAGAAAGGCAGTTGGTCTCCATACAGTATTGTACTGTAGCATCGACTCTTACTTAGTGCCAACACAAGGCGATACCGACTTCTACAGGCAAGACCCATAAAACAGCCCTACTTTCATTTTATCTCTCTTTTTTACCTCATTATAGGTCTACGCATGGATTGATACCCTCCTGTAATAAGAAAACCAGAAAAAAAGGTGTTTTTATCAAATTCCTGGTGTGCAGGGAGGCCTTCAGTTCTCCCCCTTTAAATCACTTCAGGGAGGCTGCTGGGCAACATGGCGGCTAATTAGATTAGCAGCTAAATTAAAACTTGATTATTCCCTGGATGGCCTTTGGAAATATATTTACACAGTAGCATTTATCTTTTAAAACAAGCTGTTTTTCTTGCTCTCTCAGCCACGTTAGAGCGCTAGCTTGGGGCTGGGTCTTAGGGGAGTGTCTGGAGGGCTGTGTGTGCGGCGGTAGCAACGACGACGGCTAAGGCTAATTAAGCTAATCTACACACTTTGAAAGTCCTTCTGAGGAATCTAATTATTTCAGTGGCTCATCGTTAGCGCTGTGGAGGGCTCTGTAAAGGGGACAGTTTGACTCAGATGAAACAGGAAGACAACAGGGAATGGATACTTTACTGGGTTCTTGGGTAGAAGTTTTTTTTTTTATCTCGCTAACTTTTGATCTCTCTAAGAACAGTGCCGACACACATTAAGAACAGATAATGACAAATGGAATTCACTGTTTTATTGTTAATGTTACACAGCACAGCAATCATGTAGACAAAATACAGTACAGGACAAAGACAGCACACCTTTCATATCTGGGGAACACACTATGAGTCATTTGAACTATTGTACAATTCTATTACATCCCCAAGATGGTATTTGTAATAACACATTTTAAAACATTATTTAGACTTCATCAATCAACCAGCTTTTCAGCATCCACTAACCTCAACTTGAAAACTGTATTGTTTGAAATGGTTGATATTCCAAACAATAAAGCCTAGAATCGACAGAAAATATGTTTTTGACCAGTCCAAATGTTGGCATATTATCATTCAGTACTTTGGCAAAGATTAAGGACTTCTGAGTTATGTATTTATTACCACTTATCGAAAGCCATTTGTACGGAGCCTACTGAGCACTGGAGAAAAAAACACAAAAAAACTCTATGTCAGGTGGGCAAACTTTTTGCCTCAGGGGCTTTTATTTTTCTTGTTTTTAAGAGATGACCTTTTGCAGTTCAGTCTGTCTGCCTGGCTGTGTCTCTAACGCTGATAAGACCGTGGTAACCTCAAGGGCAGACTACACTGGCTGGGTAGCTTGTTTCTCAGTTTAAAATCTTGTTTCAGGACTACGTCTCCTTGGAAGTGGTTTCTAACCTCAAATAAGTTGTCAGTGTGAACTCATATTGGGGGTCTAGGCCAGTGGAGGCCAGTGGAGATAAAAATCATGGGCAGGCTCAATGTAATCCATGGAATGGAAGGAGGAATTCCATTCCATGCATTACGATGAACGCATCCTCCGGTTTCTCCCTCCACTGGCGTCCACTGGCTTAGTGTTACATGTTAGTGTTAGTGTAAATTAATTGGAACAATAAAACAACATAACAAGACACATTGCTTATATCATCAAGAAAGCTTGTGGCCCGGACAGGGTGTCACCTGCTGCCCTCAAGCATTGCGCCAGCGAGCTTGCTCCAGTGTTTACAGACATTTTCAACCAGTCTGTAAGCTCATGTAGAGTCCCTGCATGCTTCAAATCAGCTGTCATCAAAAAAAGCCCAAGATCACCTGCTTGAATGACTACAGACCGGCCACCCTCACCTCTGTAGTCATGAAAACATTTGAACGCTTAGTTCTGTCCTACCTCAAAGCCTCCACAGACCATCTCACGGACCCCCTGCAATTTGCATACAGACCCAACCGCTCAGCAGACTTGGCGCTCCACTATATTCTGCAACACCTGGACAATCGGAACACCTATGCCAGAGTCCTGTTTGTGGATTATAGTTCAGCCTTCAACACCATCATTCCTGACCTCCTCCACAATAAACTGGCCCAGCTGAATATCCACCCCTCCATCTGTCAGTGGATTACTGACTTCCTCACCAACAGAAGGCAGTATGTCAGACTGTGCCCTCATCTGTCTCAGCCCCGCACAGTTAACACGGTGCTCCTCAGAGCTGTGTGCTCTCCCCCTTGCTCTACTCCCTGTACACCAACGACTGTACCTCTGGTGGTGACACATCTGTCAAGACCATCAAATATGCAGATGACACCACCATGGTTGGCCTCATCACTAATAATGACGAGACTGCCTACCGGAGGGAGGTCGGCGCCTGGTGTCCTCGTCTGCAGCCAATAACCTGGAACTCAACAACACCAAAACAGTGGAGGGGATTATGGACTTCCGGAAAAAGGCTCCAACTCACTCTCCACTGGTCATCAATAACTCCTCTGTCACGATAGTGGATGAATTCAAGTTTCTGGGCACTACCATCTCCAACAAACTAAAATGGGATAACAACTTCACCTATTTAGTGAAAAAAGGCCAGCAGCGTTTGTTCTTCCTCCGTCAGCTGAGAAGACTTCACATCAGTCTTCACATCCTGGTCCAGTTCTACAGGGCCGTCATAGAGAGCATCCTAACATCTCCCATCACTGTCTGGTACGACTCTGCGTCTGCCTGATCCAAGGCCAAGCTACAAAGAGTCGTACGGACAGCTGAGCGGATCATCGGCTGCCCCCTGCCTCCCATCACAGACCTCCATAGCTCCAGATCACTGAAGAGAGTACGCGAGACCCCTCACATCCAGCTCACAGCTTGTTTGAATGTACTCCCTTTCGGACAGCGGTACAGGGTCATCAGGTCAAAAACATCACGCCACTTGAACAGTTTTTTTCCCCAAAGCCATAGCCCTCCTCAATAACTCCAGATTATTGCAGCTTGCACTTTACATGTTTTTGCACTAAGTTGTACGGTATATTTATTCACTCGTATTGGTACTGTATATATTGTGTGTCTTGAGTATTGTTGTGTTGTCGTCTTGTTGTTGTTGTATGTATGTAGCTTGTTCAGCATGGAGAATACCAAGTCAAGTCATGTTCCTAGTGCACCTGCACATGGTGAATAAAGTTGAATTTAAATATATGTTATCTTGTAATTTAGGACACCTACAAATGCTGTCCATCATTGCACGTATCTACTCAGGTTTAGAATTGGGGCAACATCTGCAGAGCCTCACTCCACATATCAGATCCGTTGCCCCCTGTCTCCCTCCCATTCCCCCTATTGTTTTAGACCTCATTCCTTTGGGGGGCCCCCCACCCCATCCCAGGCTGTGCATGTATGTTGAGTGAGTGGACAGCAAGCAGGTGAGAAGCAGGAAAACGGGACCCTCACATTCATAATTCACAAGGTCAGCAAAGTAATGTCTCCATTAATGGAGTATTCTGGTTCGGAGATGCTGCTGGACAACATGCAGCCATTTAAGGAGATGTGGCTTCAGGGATCCTCTCAGGGATCCTCTCCCCACATCTCTTTGTCTCCTCCTGGATGCCCAGGCTTCAGGGATCCTCTCCCCACATCTCTTTGTCTCCTCCTGGACGCTCAGTGCTCAGGGAAGACCCTCTGTGGGGCAGTCTGAGAAAGAGAGGGGTTGGGCTCTGGAGAGTAGCTTTGGCTATTTGCTGCTGTCTCAAATTAAGTGTGTTGGAGTGATTTGTACCTGGATGTGATTATTTTGTTTACACCTCTATTGGGGTAGGTATGTTATTGCTGACATGCAATAAGAGTCTACATGCTGTAGTCGATTTGGAACTAACAAGAGACCAGCTTATGGTCACCACGTTCAGAATTTTGGTGTCAATTTGTAGATGGAATTGTTGGAGACAGTCCTGTTTACATGTTTTGATACAAGGCTGATACAAGGACAGCGCTCTTTGATCCTCTGTGGCTCTGTTTCTAAAGCATTGCGCTAACAACGCTTAGGTTGTGGGTTCGATTCCCGCTGGGACCATATATACTGAAAAATGTATACACTCACTGCAATGTGAGTCGCTTTGGATAAAAGCATGAGCTAAATGGCATATATATTATTTGTGAATGGTGATAATTACCCCAACTCTCTCAGCCCTGAACACTTATTTATAGTTGAATGAGCATGCTTGGTGGACGTCCTGAGGATATCGTGCCACGCCTGTTGATGACAATTGATTGCACATTTCTATGCCACAGTTTATTTTTGTATGTTCCCTCTCTGAAACTATTCAATTGGGTAATTTGTTGATACTCTATTCTCATTCTTCCTATTTGCCTCAATGTGATATTGTGCACTAGCTAAAGGTTCTGTTAAAACTGCACAACAACATGGTGATCAGGTTATCACATAGAGTTCACTTTGATATATACTGTTCATGTGCATAGTTAACAACACGAGTCATCGGCATCAGGTGTCCTACTATACGTAAACTCCCCACAACGTCTCGTAATTCCTGCATGGTGATAGCATATTGGGATTCTTAGTCTAACTCTAGGATCAGGTATGATCGAGTGTCTGTTACACAGGGATGAGCGAATGATTATCAATCATTATTAATCATATCATATCCTCTCGAGTCGGATATAACAGAACGTTTCCTTGTGTTAGTTGGTCGTGTGACCACTAGTGTGTAGAGGTTGTCCATAACCATCTGAAGTTTGCTGAGGAAGAAATGTACTGTTCTTTATTCTTATCCCCCGAGTCCTTCTCTCTCTTTTAAAGTCTTCAAATAGTAAAAAAACATTTTTTGGGTATATTTATATTGTGTGTGCGTGTGCGTGTGCGTGTGTGTATGTGTGTGTGTGTCCTGATGTCTCTCTTCTGGCTGAGTGGCTGTGTTAGCCCCGGCCCTCCAGCACAGGGGGGCCTGAGAGGGAGCGGGGCCCCCACTCACCTCACTGACAGAGACACAGCTTCCCCATCGATTCTCGCTCACTCACTCTCCCACTGGCCTTGTCCTTTAAAGCATGGATGTTATGAAATGCACTGGTGTGTGTGACTGTGTGTGTTCGTGTGTGTGTGCGTGCATGTGTTCATGTGTGTGTGTGTGCATGTGTGTGTATTTGAGTGAGTGTGAGAGTACAGTGTGTGTGTGTGTGTGTGTGTGTGTGTGTGTGTGTGTGTGTGTGTATGTGTGTGAGTTTCTGCATGACTGGCCCTTAGACACTAACAGAGCTATGATTTCTCTTGCCTTGGCAGCTCTATAGGGAGGAGGCTTTTGTTTTGTGATTGTGTGGACTAAAGCTCAGCACAGCACAGCACAGCACAGCTCAGTGTGGAAGAGGTTAGGTTTAGGTTAGGTAAGGTGTGTGGAGTGGAGGGGAAGAAAACAGAGGGAGGTGAGGAGAAGGGGGGGGGCAGGGGGGGTTGGTACCATGGGGTTGTGTTGACGTTTGCTCCTGAGCGCATCCGATCTCACACAGGTACTGTACACAGGAAGCCACTTCCACCTCTCCCTGCCTCCCTCCCTCCCACCCTACCTCCCCTCTTCACTCTCTCCTCCGTTCGTTCCCGACAAAACTCTCCCCCTCTCCCAGGGCTCTGAGGCCTCCACAGGCCTCCTCCTCTGGCCCTGCTGAGTGGGCAGAAAGAGGATGTTCATTTCATCCTGCCCGCTTGTTTTTACGTGCCATTGGCTTTCCCATGTTAGAGTTGTGTCTGCTGGCTCCTGCATCATTTAGCAGACTCCCGCAGCGGGGCGGGACGACAGGTACGAAGAGGAGAGGAGGGGGGAGGAGGAGAGGAGGAGAGGAGAGAAGAGGAGAGGAGAGGAGAGGAGAGGAGAGGAGAGGTGAGGAGCGAAAGAGTCCTGGAATGGCAGAGAAAGGCTGACGAAAGTGGACGAATGGGAAGCCTGTCCTCAGTGGGAGATGGCCAGTGTCTTTGTTCACCTCTGTTCTCAGACCAGTCAGTACTCAGAGGTGGGAACGTAGAGAACAGTGCTCTGAGATGCAACATGCGCTGATCACCAGTGGTTGCTCTACCTAGCAGGAGAGGCTGGTGGAGGTAGAAATTGGAGGACAGGTCCATTGTAATGCATGGAATGCAATGAGGAATGGTATCAAACACACTTTCCTCATTCCATTCCCTGCGTTATGATGAGCCTGTCCTCTACCTCCTTCAGCCTCCCCTGCTACCTAGGTGACACAGAACCGTAGCTACAACGCTAGCATCTCATCCAGCATGTTTGTAGTCGCTTTGATGGCTGAATAGGACTACTTGGATAGTAGTGGTGGTCTAGTGGATAGTGAGTTGGTCTTGTGATCGGAAGGTTGTGAGTTCAAATCCCGCCTGAAACCACACCACTACTAGTGTGCCATTGAGTAAGGCACTTAGCCCTCAGTTACTCCATGGGGAATGTCCCTGTAATTCGTAATTGTAAATCGCTTTGGATTAAAAGCGTCTGCTAAATGGCAAAATTAAATTAATTAATTGAATACTACAAGCAGAATGCCATCGAATTAGAATAAGAACAAAACTACTTTTTTGATATGTTTGATATATTGCATGTCTGTGTAGAATGCATTCCATTCCAGGGGAGGCTGATGGAGGTAGATATCGGAGGATGGGTTCATTGTAATGCATGGAATGGAATGAGGGATGGTGTATTTGATACCAATCCTCTTTCCGTTCCAGGTGCTACAGCGAGCCCGTCCTCCCATGCCGACCTCCACCAGCCTCCCCTGTCCCCTTCCTTGATACTTTCTCGTCTGGCCCTACAGTGCCTGGTTAGTATGACTGGTGATATATTTTCTTAGTTGGCTTTCGACACATGGAATGGAATGGAATGGACTTTATTGTCATTGCTACAGTACAGGTACCAAACAACGAAATTTAGGAGGGGTGGCTCCCCTGGTGTTGGGAAAGGGGGGAAAAAAACACATTTTAGAAAAAGCATAAAAGCATACAATCACAAGAAGGTAAGGAGCTGGTTTACATCAATAAAGGCTATGTACACAATGTACACAATGTCGCTATGTACACATGTCCTAGTAACAAGGGGTAGGAGTGTGGGACTTGGCAGAATGTCTAAGAGGAGAGTCCAATGCACTGTGCTTCCCTCCTCCAGAACCCAAAGGAATGGAACCTACCCTAGCTGGTCTTTAAGCATTTATTACCTTGATAAACAAACCCTACTGACTGTAGTATTTGCATAATTACACCAGGCAAACTGGTGAGTACATAACAAAGAGGGAGGAAGAGAGAGACAGAGAGAGAGGGAAAGAGAGAGGGGGGGGGAGTAAGAGGAGGGAGAGAGTGAGAGGGAGGGAGAGGGGGGGGGGTGTACACCACACCTGGCCAAGGGTCAGCAAAGCACTCAGTCCTAACCAGGTTAATGGGTGGGTGGTGGGGGTGGTGGGGGTGGTGGGAGGGAGGGAGGGTGAGGGTGAGGGTGGGGGCGGCGAGTGATGGGTTATGTTTTTGAGGAAGTAAAGTAGCCAGGGTCAGAGGAGGGGTCAGAGGAGGGGGTACATGGGGGAGAACAGGGGAGGTTCTATTTTCTGCCTTGCTTGTTTCCCTGGAACCACCCTCCTCACCGACCGCCTGTTTTAATCTGACTAAATAGGATAACCTGCTCTTCATAAAAAATGGATGCCACTTCATTCAGCCGGACCACCCGGCCCCAGGAGGGCTTCGTAAGCAAAGGGGTTGAGGGTCCGGGTAGCCGAAATCACTGGGCGTAATTAATTTCCCCCACAAATGAAATTTGGTTAAAAAAAGAGAGAGAGAGAGAGAGAGAGAAAAAAAAAACACAGCGTAAAGTAGGGAGTTGAGAGGAGGGGAGGGGTTGTGAGTGAGCGCTTTTACCCAATCATGTGGGAGAGTTTGTCAAGCAGGAGATTGCCGTCTAAAATATTAATGCTGCTCCCCTCCACCAAGAATGAGCGAGCCAGCTCCTAGAAGGGACACTGGCTGTCAATATTTAATGAGAGAGGCCTGGCCCAGACACAAGCAGAGCTGCTGGGCTGCCTGCCCCTTTAACGCTACACGCATCAGCCCTCCCTGCCTTTAATGCTGCCAGAGGTGGGCAAGGGGAGGGGGATGGAGGGGGTAGAGGCTGGGGGTGGGTGGGTGGGTGGATGGGGGGGTTGTTTTTTTTTTGGTGAGGAGGGGGTGGAGGGGCAGAGTACAGTGAGTATGCCCCTTAGAGCTGGTTGTTTTGAAGGTCTTCTGTTAGGACAATAGGAGATTCTGTTTGTGTGTATGGGGTCATACCGAGGGGCTCCCAATCATAGATCTGTTCCCTGAGAACATGGATGCATCTGTTGGGAGGGTCATTTGAACATAAACATACTTTATTATTACATTATTACACAGAGCTATACAGTGTGTGTGTGTATGTGTGTGTGTGCGTGTGCGTGTGCGTGTGCGTGTGCGTGTGCGTGTGCGTGTGCGTGTGCGTGTGTGTGTGTGCGCGTGTGTGTCGCGCATTTATGTGTGTGTGTGTGTGTGTGTGGTGAGTGAGGCCCTGGTTAAGAATCAGTCCTGCACCCCAGAGTCACTCAGTGCCTGGACATTGACCCTTGGTGGGATGCGGGTCCCGCAGAGCGGCCCTGAAAGCCCAGGGAGTAAATGGTGCCTGACCTCCGACCCCTGCGGGGCTCTCCCCGTGTCCTGACAGCTCAATAATTGATGTGTGTGAAGGGACGTCCTGCCTGGGGAGCATGCTCTCTCACCTGCCTGGTTTCACACACACACTCACACTCACACTCTCTCCCCCTCACACGCTCATACACACTAACTCACACACCAGGACACACTCACACACATGCAGGCCTATTGATTTTGTTAACTGAGCCAATGCTGCTGACAGAGGGGCAGAGTGACTGTGTTTTCAGTGATCCTCCCTCTCGCTCTCTCTCTCTCCTTCCTCGGATGGCTTGTTGAAGCTCCTAGACTCTCTCTGTAGACGGATCTGTTTTTGACAAGCATGTCTTCCTCTATTTCTTTCTTATGCTGTGTGCTTCCCTTGATCTTATACCTCCTGTCTTCCTAAATTTCGTTGTTTGGTACCTGTACTGTAGCAATGACAATAAAGTCCATTCATTCATTCATTCATCCCTCAGCTTTTCCTAGACTCCAAATATGCCTTTCTATGGACATGCGATACAGGGGAGGCTGGTGGAGGTAGGAAGCGGAGGACAGGCTCATTATAGTGCATTGAATAGAATGAATAATGGTATCAAACACGTTCCTCATTCCATTCCTTGCATTGCAATGAGCCCATCCTCCGATTTCTAGGTCCACTAGCCTCCCCTGATGCGATATTTGCGTTATAAGGTGAGTCTGTTTTCCATTTGATATTCAGAGCAACCACTCTCCAAATCAAAGGCCCAACCCCTCCCTCTCACATCTGTGATATTGACGCTTGATCACCCTGCCCTTTCTATTCCGTAGCCAAATCAAAACGTATCGACAGTGAGGTCATGTCTGGGTGAGTTCAGGTAGCAGTGTACTGTAGTTGTTTGCCTTGAGCTAGCCATGAGTTACCGGGAGAGATACGTATCAATGGAATCCTGGCTTTATATAACCATGACCCAGACACAACATCACCCACCTGACTGGATTCTGCTTGAGAAAGGTGATCAAGTGTCAATATCACAGCTCTGATGAGAGGTGTTGGGGCTTTGATTGGCAGCGGTTGTGTATTACAGTAATTGGAATGAACGGATCAAACGGAAAACTGAATACGTAATAACAAAATTGTGCGTGTACATAAAAAGAGGAATGTAAGTGTGTGCAAGAAAAGTTGGTGCTCACTTTGTGTTTTCAATATTGAAGTTAGTCATTTGTAACTTAGGTGTCAGTTTTCAACATTCAACTAGGTCATTTGTTAAATAGATTGTTTCAAGAGTAGTTGTGGTAGTTTTATGTATGAATGTTGTGTGGCACAAATAATATTCCATCTCTCTCTTTCTCGCTCTCTCTCTCTCCATCCCATTCCATCCTCTTCTCTCCTTGTCAAATATGAATTCATTTGCAATTGCTTCCTTCACATTCAGTTATGGAAAACAAGTTTCCATGTTTCATATCTGTTTAGTTAGCTTCACGTGTCACCTGACATAAGCCCTTCAACATCATAACTTAACAACACAAAGCAACCTGAGGTCCCAGTATATAAAATGACATTTCAAAGTATGTGTGTGTCTGTGTGTGTGAGGGCTTCTGGTGTTTTTCTGGGGCAGTGGCAGCAGGCCCTCCTGAGAGTAGCCCACCCCCCCACCCTGGTCGGTCCCACTGCCATCGCCCCCTCTCTCTTCCCCAGATGTCCTCGGCATCGTCTTTACTCTGTTTTGTCCGTTAAGTACCACCTCAAATATTGATGAAGCTCTGAGGTGTGTGTCTGCATGGCAGGGGGGACCAGGGACATGTGGGCCGGGGGGTCTGAGGGTGAGTGGACATGGTGGTGGTGTGGTTGTGTGTGTGTGTGTGTGTGTGTGTGTGTGTGTGTGTGTGTGTGTGTGTTGCTGTGAGGTGTGTTGCTAATGCCACTCATGCAGACTAGGCTGGAAAATGTCAAACGGTCTCAAACACCCCTCGCTGGAACGAATGAGAGACTGGAGTACTGGTCAGTTTCAGTTTGAAGCTCAATGGATCATGTGTTGGTCCTGTTTACGAGGAAGCCCAGTTTTACTGGAAGGTGAACGGAACGCAGAGAAAACATGTCAGACTGCTGGCATCTCTGGCTTGGCCTTGTACAAGTCGTAAGCCAACAACTCAAATATGCACAAACGAAAATGCCGTTAAATTACATTCATCATCTACCGATCTGATCTACCCATGCAAACAAACGAAGCGTTCCCCTCCACCCCGACCCCTTTTTCTTCTGGATTCACTCTCTCACATATCGTTACGGAAACACAAGGAAATGCTATCATGGGTTAGTGTGGTGAGGACCAATAGACCACCACATTGTTTACTTCAAGCCTTCAATGAATGGATTTTTTAAGGGGGATGGATTTTTCCTCCGAAGTTCGAACAGATAACACCAATCCCGTTGTGAGAGAGAACTGTATATACCACTGTCTATGTCTCAGCCAATGAAAACGTAGCTCTGAATTTCAGTTGAAGTTGTTCTTGTGTATTTTTCTAGCTGACCGTGGTAGACAGGACGGATGAGTTCAATTGAATGTCTATACAGGGTGTAGTCCCTCCCCAATGTTCACATCCCTCACTCAAACTGATGAAATGGGGCCTGAATACTGGAGAAATGGGAGAAATACTGGAGAAATGGGGCTGTTTACTGTATTCGATAGAGAGCTCTTTTTTTCTCACACAACTGTAATGTATACTGTATGTGCTGTGCACTGGTTTGTTGTGGAGAAAAATAAAAAGGGTTTGTTTCAACAGTATGTTGTGCTTCTGCACATATTGAGTTGAACAATCTCTCTCTGCAGAATTCTTTACATACAGTACTACTCTTTTTCTATCATAAAGCCCACCAAAGACGAAAGTCCTTTTGATTGAGCACAACAATATGTATGCCATTTGGGGCAAAAGTTTTATTTTGATAAGTTATATGTAGTTTTGAATGCAGTGCTTCACACTGCAGGATATGAGGTGTTTTGCACTTTGAGTGTGTGGTTTAGTGACGTGTGTTAAGTCTTTTGAGAAAATTTGCCGTGTTTTAAAAAACGTGTGTTAGCAATTTAAAAAAGACTGAAAGCAATGAGGTGTTTGGCCGAATGGCACGTGTATTGACCAATTGGTCCATTGGTGTGGCATTTTCATTGGCAGTGTTTTAAAATGGAAAACAAATGACTTGATGTCAGATTCCTGTGTCTTATGTAGAGAATCGTGTGCTTTGGAGAGCTTTGGAGACTTGAGCTGAGGTTTTGCTGTCTGGGTGTCAGTTTCAATAATTGTGCTTTATGTGTCATTTTAATGTGGGACCGTGAGGGTCTCAGAGGACATTATAACTGACCCCCTCGTTCACGTCAGGGCAACTGCCTCATATGGTGGAAACAGTCACCTGCTAACATCTGCAGGGGCCAGGCGAACCCTCTTGGATCTACAACAACACCGACAACAGCAACACTGGACTGGACTAAAACTTCAGGGAAAACTTGCATGTCTTCCCTCTGCTGACCACTCTGTCTCTCATTCATTCTTCAAGAACAGCGCAATGAGGACATTGTCACATTCACAGTAAAAGCTAGACTACAAGTCCTTCCCACTAGACTCAACCTATCTATCTGGTTTCCTCCTCATTGTTTGCATCACACCACTGAACAGGTCACAGAGTCAATGTCTCACATCTTGAACGGCTGTTATGTTTACAAGGGAATGTACATAGCACGTCATGATAGAATAGTGGACTTGATAGTAAAGGACATATCTCATTTTCCAACCTCAGTGAGAATGTACAAACATTCCTGTGTCAATCCCACCATGTTCCATCTCTGCATTAACCCAGCCACTTGTCTGCCAATACACCAGATGTTGTTGTTGTCAATGAAGTATCTAGAGAGGTGTTCGTTCTGGAGGTAGCCTGCACATTTGACCCTAGCCTAGAGGAAGCCTTCATGACCAAGGTCATTAAGTACCAACCTCTCCTGAATACCATCTCAGAACTAGGGTACAGATGCAGACTGCTTGTGTTCATATTTGGCAGCCTAGGACATGTCATACACACAGGTTGGTCGTAAGAGGGCTCCAACAACTGGGGATGCCCAAAAAGAAGGCTAAACGCCTTGCAAAGTACTGCTCTGTCTCTGCTGTAATTGGTAGCCGCCATATATGGCGGCGACGCTGCTACTTGTACCCCTGTTATGCCGCTGGTCCATGAATTGTGATTGTGTAGTAACGTTAGTATTTGTGTCCCTGTATGTCTTTTTTCTATGTGGACATAAATAAATGGTTAAAATGTGTGTGTGTGTGTGTGTGTGTGTGTGTGTGTGTGTGTGTGTGTGTGTGTGTGTGTGTGTGTGTGTGTGTGTGTGCGTGCATGCATGCGTGCGTGTGTGTGTGTGCATGCGTGCGCGCGCGTGTGTGTGTGTGTGTGTGCATGCATGTGCGTGTGCAACCGTTAGATGGAGTGTGAAATTGGAAGAGGATCTGCTCCTGGCGAACACCCTCCAATGGTAGCATCAATTCCGGCCTGAACTGGTTGTGAGATTCCAAATCAAATTCACATTTTTAATCTGGAATATGCTAATCTGAATGTGAAGGTCATGCAGGCAGGTATGGTGTAGCTCAGTGAGTGTGTGGAGCTCATGATGAGACTCAAGAACAGGGCTAGCTGGAGGCAGAGCAGAGGTCTCATCTCATCATCTCCTTATTTCCTTCATGAAAACTTAAGCAATGTCACACGAGAGGAAGTGCTGTTATACTGAATATCAGCACGGTTGGGATTCGGTCGTAGGTACGAGGCCGCAAGTCCTTGTTCCTTGAGGGAAAAGGAACAAGGACAGGATAAACGATAAAAGAAAAAATATCATTTCTAGAGACACCCTTGGAGATGCCTGTGTCCCAAAATGGCAAACAAAACCAACCAAACTGTGCCAAAACCAAGTCACTATTTCAATTAGCTTGTTTCTACAATAACGTGTTATGTTGTCATAGAGAGGAGGAGACAATTTGACTGTAAACTGAAATCAACTTCTACCTAAGTCATAAAGCAGTGATGTCAGCCTGCCATGACATCATTCTAGCTAATGCTTTTGTAGTTGTGGTATGTGTGTGTGTGTGTGTGTGTGTGTGTGTGTGTGTGTGTGACCTCATCCTCCTTCTTTTGGTGAGTTGTTGTCATGGCATCATATTATGATGAACGCTGATATAAACTGACCAATAATGGATGTACGAAATCTACTGTGCTTCAAACATGGGCTGACATCAAGACTTGAGACAGTATAATGATGAGTCATTGTCCTCGTCGATATTCAGTGAGTGTTCCATGCAGTTTGTTTCTCATGGCTCTTTGGTTTTCCAAGTGTCGGTCAATTCTGGGTTCATGAAGGTATTCAGCAGTTTTATTCTGTAAAACAAACACTGTGAATTTAACAAGGCACTAACCTTTTACATTTACCCCCAACAAGTCTAGCGATATACTTGGGGAATTACTACAAGGATGGAAATGTATCAAATATTTACATTTGAGCAACAGTGACATAATATATACTGTATGAATATAACATGGCTACTATGAGGCATAAAAACACACACTTCGTAGTGTCTAGACGGGTGAACTGGTTTTGGAAAATTAAACAGAGTAGATATGGATGGTGGAGGGGGGCTGTCTGTATCTGCTGAAACACTCTTTGTCTGCCTACAGTCAGTAGTGAAGCAGAGACGCGGTCGGAATGGGACGGGAGCAGTGGTGAGTGGTGTGTGTTTGTGCGTGTGTGTGTGTGTATATGTGTGTGTGCGCTTGCACGCGTGTGTGTGTGTGTGCGTGCATGCGTGTGTGTGTGCAGCCCTTGCGTGTGTGTGTTTTTGCCTTAATTTGTCTGCGCTGTTTGTTGAGTGGTCCAGTGGAGCGCGTGGTGACAGATGATGTAAATTATTGATTGCAGTCTTTCCTGTAGCGGAGTGTGGTGGGCCTTGTCCTCCTTCTCTCTCTCACTCTCTCTCTCTTTCTCTCTCTCCCTCCCTCCCCCCTCTCTCTCTCCCTCCCTTCCTCCCTCCCTCTCTCTCCCCCACCCCCCCTCCCTCTCTCTCTCTCTCTCTCTCTCTCTCTCTCTCTCTCTCTCTCTCTCTCTCCCCCAAACCCTTCTTCTCTCTCCCTCTAACTCAACCACCAACATCTTCCCTCCATCTTTGTCTCTCTCCCCATCTCTATCCATCAGTGTTTGATTCGTTCTCCATCTCTCTCCATTTTCTCTCTCGTTGCTCCAGACCTCCATCTCTCTGTGTCTCCAGGGGCTTTCCTGATTGGAGACATGCTCATGACATGGATGGTACCTGATGCTGGGACAGATCCACTGGTGTTGTTTACAAACCTGACTACAGAGAGAGAGAGAGAGAGAGAGAGAGAGAGAGAGAGAGAGAGAGAGAGAGAGAGAGAGAGAGAGAGAGAGCGAGAGAGAGAGCGAGAGACAGACAGACAAACAGACAAACAGCGAAAGATGGGTAAAACAGTAACAGTGTCACTCCGGCCCCATCTTAACTGAGTTACTCAAGAGCAGAGAGCCACCACTCTAACACATCCAGCCCCAGAGTGACAGGGTGGCAGAGCCCTGCCCCTGTAAATGGCCATACCACCTCTCACATCAGATACAGCACTAGGACCAGTACAGCACAGCACCATCAGTCACACACAGCCAGCATCTGCTCTATTCCTGTATGCATCATCACCACCACTCTGACACGGCCCTGTCTGTGCCATTAGCCACTCCAGGTGTGTGTGTGTGTGTGTGTGTGTGTGTGGGTGTGGGTGTGTGTGTGTGTCGGCGCTGATCCCAGGGAGATTCAATGGGTTGGCGTAGGAATGTGTCACAGGGCACTTTTAGAGCCTGACAGGTATGTGTGTGTGTGTGTGTGTGTGTGTGTGTGTGTGTGTGTGCGTGTGCGTCTATGTGTGTGCGTGCATGTGTATGTGTGTATGCGTGTGACATGAGATGAAGCGACTCGACCAGGTGATGGCATCGATGATGGCAGGGCGAAGGGAGAGAAGAAACAATTACCTCACCGAAAAAAATGTTACATCTCATCAATATTTCAGAACCCCGTCCTGCTGTAGTCATTCCAGGCTGTTGTGGGTGTTTTTCGGCTTCAGCAGGGGTCTGCAAATAGTTTTACCCTCTCATCCTCTCAGACCACTTTTAACCCAAAAGGCTTCAGGTCGGCCTGGCACTGTCGGACTGGGGGAGAGGCCATCTGAGTGGAGGCTGGAGAGTGTGTCCACGGCCCCCCCCCCCTCCCCCTCCCCCCGTCGTCTCCCCCCTCACTCGGCACAGCAGGAAAGCTCCCCATCCTGGTGATGATTAGCTGTTTATTTTTTCATGAGGCCACTCAGCTGGGTGGCCGTTCCTCCCTCCCTCCTCTCCTCCCTCCTCTCCTCCCTCCCTCCCTCCCTCTCCCTCTCCTCCTACCTCATCCACCTCGTATCCCTCCTCCCCCCCTTTTTTTTTGGGCTCTGAGGCGCATTGATTTCTCCATTAGGCAGCACTCCAAAGCCAACCCCCCCGCCCGCCCCCACACACACACACACACACCTCCTTCCCTCCTCCATCTTCCTTCCCTTCCTCTCCTGCACCCTGGCTGAGCGAGCTGGTGCCCCATTCTCAGCACAAGCCTCATGACCCTCCCCCCCTAAACACTACACTAAACCTACACCAAATCAACACTAAATCTTTGTTTGTCAAACTAAATGAGTTTTGCAAAAAGGTGCTTTTGCATTTTGAAATGTGACACGGTATGATGAAAAGGTCCGCATGTCGGGAATTATGCGAAAATCGAGCAAAACAAGTCTTAAAGTGTTATTTTGCATATTACGAAAAATTAAGAACCCACTCAATATCATAACCAACAGTTTTACATTCACTAAATACCTACAATTTGTTAGCAAACTTGGGAGGGAGGTAGTATTTGTGTGGGGGCGTATCTCCTTAGTTTCAGCTACCCCGCAAAACCCCCCAAATAGCCATGTGTGTGGTTAGTCTGTTTGTTTACAAGATGGGCGCTGCCATCAAAGACTGTATCCACAAACAAAGTTTTGTCAATCAACATATTGATTCACGGCACTGTGGTCTGTCGACAGACCTACTTTATTTTTGGGTAAGTGTGGGATACATGCGTTGTTTACTAAGCTGTGTGTATGTTTACTAGGCTAACCAAAGAAGTTTGTATCCACTTGTTGCCGAAACACCGACAGTGAGTTGCATGCCATAGCCAAAGTGTTAGTTTCTTAACTAGTGCATTGAGTTACATGCCAAAGCCAAACGTGTTAGTTTGTTAACTAGTGTAGTGAGTTACATGAATTATTTACTACGCTGTGTGAGTGTTTACTAGGCTAGCCACACAGGTGTTAGCTTGCTAGCTAGATTGGTTAGAGTGCTGACATGGCTTGGTTTTGTTTGTTGTGTACGAACGTACACAAATTATTGTGTCAGTGTGTGTGTGTGTATGTGTGTTTTGTCATTTTTAAATTATTATTATTATTATTATTCAGCAATTTAAACATGTCAGCCCTGCAAATGTGTTTCCTGAAGGTTAGCTGACAACCGCACTGACAGATGACAGGTAGATAATGACTAGTAGTATAATTGGGTAGTGGTTGTCCTGGGTGAGTGGTTGGGGGTGGAGTTAACCAGCTGTTGTTTCCACCCATTACCTGCCTGTGAAATGTGTCTGTGAAAACTTTGAGGCTGAATTTCTCTGTTTGTTGATTTGGGGGGTATCAACACTCAAATACGCATACCTTCTTTAACTTGTTTCAGGTTTTAATGTATGACACATGATTTTAAAGATTACAATCTGCCCTTTCATAATCTGGAATTTGAAATTACCTTGCCCTACTTGCGGACTAAAACATCAGATTCTGTTACAAATGTGCTTGTGCGTGTTACTTCAGTGGACATACTGGTGGTGATACGATCATACAAACGGTATGCAGCCGAGAAAAACAGTAATGGCAAAACAAAATTCCAAGGTTTCTTTGGCAACGCGTACAGTCCACAAGGACACACTATCTCCCAAACAACATTTGAAGATTGATTCTCTATGTCAAAGAGAAATTGGTAATTTTGAATGCGAGGGCAAACAGTAGGTCTGTTATCAATATGAAGGATTGTGTGTGTGTGTGTGTGTGTGTGTGTGTGTGTGTGTGTGTGTGTGTGTGTGTGTGTGTGCGGGTATGCATGTGTGCGTGTGTGTGTGTGTGTGTGTGTGTGTGTGTGTGTGTGTGTGTGTGTGTGTGTGTGTGTGCGTGCGTGCGTGCCTCCACTACCTTATAGATAATCATTGCTGCCTGTGTTTCTGTGTGAGCCTGGGAGCGAGAGGAGATGTATCAGTACTCTACCCTAATGGCAGTCATCATAATGCACAATCCTGCATCCAGGCCTGCCCAAAATCAATACCCTGCTGCCTTTCTGGTGGAAGAGGAGAAAACTATTCTGATTCTGATCCACAGACAAACACACACACACACACACACACACACACACACACAGTTTTTCTTGAGTGATCATAAAATTGCTCTCCTCTCTGCAGCATTGATCAGTCAATAAACAAGGTCTTGGTGCAGTTAGAGAGCACATTACCGTGTCATAAGTGGCTCATTGTAGAAATGAAGTACAGCCCCTCCCTACTTGCAAGCAATGGTCAGCCCACAAACCCCTGCCCGATCACTGCGCTCTTCCACCTCGGTTGGCCGCCTGCCACCATCGCTTCTACGTGGATGCCGCAGTCGCGCTCGGTCGCGGCTTTTCACTGTCCTTGTCTGGGCCATCACTGTCACTGTCCTGGCCATTTCTTCAGGCTAGATCTTGACTGTCCCTCCTAAAGACCTTTCCATCGCCACTACCCCCCAGTACAGTTACTCTTCTGTAAAAAGGGAATTCTTCCTTCTTCTAGCATTGTGATTGCCAATGACCTGGTCCTAGCATAGATAGCATTTTTTCTTATTATGACTGATGGATAGATGATTCACTTACTTAGATAAGTGGCAGCAGCTGGTGAAAATCGATAGCCGACCAAATGTTCAGACTTTATTCAGAAAAATGTAAATACATTTCAATTTTGTTTTTCTGAATAATAGTCACAACATTTTGATTGGCCCCCGAATTGTTCTCGCTTTCACCAGTTGCTGTCGCAAATGTATTTGTTGTAAAACGCTTTGGGTAAAGGCATCTGCTAAATGTCAAAAATGTTTATGAAATACATCATCTTGTGATGCACCTGGATAGCTGTTAGACTCCCTCGCCCAGGCGACCCAACCGAGGTTGATCAAGTCCTGGCGTGTCCAGGTAGCACTACCTCACCCACGGCTCTCCTCTCCTGATCCACAGCCACCGAGAAACAACTTTTGGGTTGCAAGATTCTCTGTATTGCAGCACCTCCCTAGTACAGGTTACCTTGAATTCTTAATTTAGGCTGCTGATAGGGAGCTTCAGCATGTTGTTCTGCCCGTACAGGACAATACTGCTCAGGCCCGGAGGTAGTCCCAGACACTTCCATAGGAACCTGCTGACCCTCCTCTCAAAGCCCTCGACAGTGGAGATCGGGACCTCGTAGACCAAGAGGGGCCAGAGAATCCATGGGAGGATACCATGTTGGTATATCCAGGCCTTGAACTTGTCAGGTAGGCCTGACTGTCTTGGTTGGTTGCTCTCAGGCTGCAGTGAAACACCTTCCCCAGGCTTTTTACTGGTTTCTCGGTGATGGATGGTATCTGGGTGCTGCCAAATGCGAACCGGAAGCTGTTGATGGCCTTTCCTTTCTTTAGCACCAGGGATTTGGACTTCACCGGCTTGAAGCTCATTGAGGCCCAGGTGATCATCTCCTCCAGGCCCTTCAGGATCCACCTGCTGCCTGGGACTGTTGTTGTTGTCACAGTCAGGTCATCCATAAAGGCCCTGATAGATGGCTGTCGGATGCCAGACTTAGTGAGGGGCCCTCTGAACCTCAGCAGACTTCACCAGCCTGTTCATGACGGGTGCAAAAAGGATTACTGAGATGGTGCATCCTGTGATGATTCCCTTCTCGAGCGTGTGCCACTCTGAGGTTGTAGACCCAGCAGAGACTCTCAGACTGAAGATGTTGTAGTAGTCCAAAATGAGGTCCCTATACTTGCCTGGGATAGGGTGCTGGTTCAGTGCCTCTTTGACCAGCTTGTGGGGTATGGACCCATAGGCGTTTGCGAGGTCCAGCCACAGCACAACCAGGTCCCCTTTATTCTCCCAGGCGTCCCTGATCAGCCGGGTAACCACGCCTGTGTTCCCCAGACACCCCGGTACCTTCGGGATCCCTCCTTTCTGGACTGAGGTATCGATGTAGTTCCTCAGGAAGTAGTCCGTCAGGCGCCTGGAAACAATGCTGAAGAATATCTTTCCCTCAATACTGAGCAGCGAGATGGTTCTGAACTGATCGATGTTCTTCGACTCTTCCTCCTTTGGAATCCACATTCCGCATACCACTGGTAAATGTAATGTAAAGCAACACTCTGCACTGCACCGTGTGTGCGTGCATGCATGTGTGCGTGCATCATTAGATGTATTGAGTGCTGCAGGCCGCAACCCAGTGGTCTATCCTCTGTGTAGTGTACTAGAGTGTGGCTGCCATCCTTTCATCCTTTTCTACCCACTTCATCTTGCCCTTGGGTGAAGAGAAGCCCCTATCTTTGCATCCTCCATAACGTTTTCGCTCTGCCTACTGTAATCATTACAGAACTGTGTGGATCAATGAAAGGACCCAAGTGTAATAAGTTACCCGATTCTGATAAATGCTTCACAGAGCAAGAGCCAAGCCACCTGGGAATTTGATCAGGCATTCAAACCAATACACATGCATGTTACACTGCCAGACCTGCAGAGAGGGCCTCTGAACTGGGGCGGCTGTGGCGCAGGAGGTAGAGCTGGCGTCTTAAGATCGCAAGGTTGGCAGATTGGCGGTTCGAGCCCCGGCTGGCCACATGTCGAAGTGTCCTTGGGCAAGACACTGAACCCCAAATTGCTCCCAATGAGTGGGCCGGCGCCTTGCATGGTAGCTTGCCGCCATTGGTGTGTGAATGTGTGTGTGAATGGGTGAATGAGAGGCCGTTGTAAAGCGCTTTGGAATAAGGCGCTATATAAGTCAGTCCATTTACCATTTTGTACACCCATAGATCAAAAAGAAATGTAACCATTCTCTCACCTCAGTTGTTCCATGAGTATTAATGAATGCATTGATTAATCTGCTCCCGTGGTCTACATGAATGATATCAGTATGGATGAATGGGGAGCTATGCTGCCAGGAGATGGTCGTTGGTTGATGGTGCATTTATAGAGTTGAAGAGAATGGAGAATGTAGAGGGGACTGTTGTGGAGACTGTATGTGTAGTGTAAGGGAGGCTTGGTGGAGGTAGAAATCGAGGACGGGCTCATTGTAATGCATGGAATGGGATGAGGAATGGTATTAATCACGGGTGGGTGTTTGATATCATTATTCATTGTATTCCCTGCATTACAATGAGCCCGTCCTCCGATTTCTGCCGACACTAGCCTCCCCTGGTGTAGTGTGGTGCTGTGTGGCTGGATACCCCCACCATCTCAGATATGCAAAGACATTGATTACCACAGGTAATCCAGGTTGGGTCCACATTCACAGTCAAGTAATTGATTCCTGGATGGACATCGATCACATGCACAATTAATTGTTCTCCGAGGCGTAGCATCCCAGATCATGAGCTTGTTTTGGATGAAAATCAATACACAGAAAAGGGGAGGAGGGAATTTGGTAACACGCCAATCAAAACTGTATGTTGTGCCCCAGAGGCTGGGACACTGGGAGGGGGTAAGACACCCATGTGGCAGTTCCTTCTTTTCAATACGTATCAAAGAATGTAGTGTGAGAGTGCTGCTCAACTTTTAATGAAGTGTAATGTGTGTGTGTGTGCGTGTGTGTGTGTGTGTGTGTGTGTGTGTGTGTGTGTGCGTGTGTGTGTTTGTGTGTGTCTATGTGTGAGTATGTATGCATGAAACAGGGGCGACCAGGGAGAGAATATTAATTATTTATGCCTTTTCTGCACAGAAATGTGACAGTTAGCTTTAATTTCCCATTTAGCTGGATTGGGACAAGACAACACTGTGCTAACTAATCAATATGGGCGAGTCAGTTGGTGTTCACACTATCAGGAATTCACACACACGCACACACACACACACACACACACAGACACACACACACACACACACACACACACACACACACACACAAACACAAACACACATGCACACATAGTTGTGTAATTACGTATATATTAATTAAATGAGGAAGAGACTGTTGGACAGAATACATCTATTTAATTTTGTATTCAACTTTTATCAACTTTTATCTATCCAGGTTAATCAAATAATAATAAAATATATTTTACAAACAAGGCAGGCGTTGGCTATGGGCAGGGGTGGGCTAAGCCCACCCAAACGTGCTTCTTGCCCACCCAATAAAAATGTAAGAAAGAAAAAAAGTTTTGTTCAAAGTTTTGTTGGGTGGGCAGATGATCTCTTCTCATGGTGTTTAAGCACAAACGCACAGAGCTCTGAAGCAGACACGTCCGCTGCACAGTGTCTCTCGGAGGATGCTGACGGGGAGTTGTGTTGCTATGACAACTATGAACTCTGATGGCTCAGATTGCACACACACAGGGCAAGGCAAAGCAAGTAAAAACACTCACACGGTCCCATTGCTCGTGAAAAATCACACACTTCAATGCATCACCTGCTCTAACTTGTGTATAGATTGGAACTAATTACAGTTTTTCTCTATCGCTTTAACACGTTTTCTCAAAGAATAGCTAATTTTCTCTTAACTCTTAACACAAATCCAAAACCCTAAACTCCACAAATCTCTTGCAAAAGCAAACACTGCTATCAAAATAATGTTATGTCTTCTAAAAATGAAATGTTCTCAACAAATGACACACACACACACACCATCAAATGAATAGACACTTCTAAGAACCAATTGTTATTGAACACTGATGTGCTCAATGGAAAACACTATTCAGCGGAAAACACTACTATCAGTAGGCCTTTTGCATTTTCAGTGTTAAGGGCTCTGCACACAGCGTGCGATTTCTGTTGCGCGTCAACGTTCCATTTTGAAGTTTGAATGGAAGTCTATGAGAACATCGTAAAACATCGCATCCCAATGCACACAGCGTGCGATGCAATTTCTGTTGTATGTTCTCATAGACTTCCATTCAAACTTCAAAATGGAACGTTCACGCGCAACAGAAATCGCACGCTGTGTGCAGAGCCCTTTACACTACATACATATTGGTGTGAGATAAGGTACATGAGTTTCAGGTTTTGGTCATTGTGTCTCAAGTTGTGATGTTAGTGTGAAAGCGATTGAGAGAAACTGTAACATCCTTGACAGGGCCATTTCAGAAATGGAAAGCAGATTTTCCAAGAACAAAGTAGACCTAATGACAGCCATATCCAGTATTGTACCCAAATGTAATGCATTTCTAAATTCCACCTTGTTGCGCTCTCTGCATGTGCTTGCTGGCACTGCGGCAGACGATGTAAGTCTGAAATGTTTTTTTCAATTGCTAACACTAAAATGACACACAATTACTGAAACTCAGAGAGCAAAACCTCAGCTCAAATTTCCAAAACTCTAAACACATTTTTAGCTTTGCTCCCAATTTGCAATTCAACATGGCACTTTTTGCAACACACTGCACACGGTTCTCTACATAAGACACTTATGAATTTAACATAAAGTCATTAGTTTGCCATTTCAAAACATTGCCAATCAAAATGCCACACCCATGGATCAATTGGCCAATACACGTGCCACCTGGCCAAACACCTCATTGCTTAGTAATTGTCAACTCATCAATCAGGATGTAAGCACTATATAACCCAGCTAGGCGGCGAGATGCAGCCTAAGTATTTTTCTTTCCTAAGTAAGTTTTCTTTTCTGTTTACTGTTTACTGTTTTTGATAGAGAGCATCTTTTTTTTGGTTCACACAACTGTAATGTATACTGTATGTGCTGTGCACTGATTTGTTGTGGAGAAAAATAAAAAGATTTTGTTTCAACAGTATATTTATTTTTCTGCACATATTTTTTGAACAATCTCTCTCTGCAGAATTCTTTACACTATTTTATTATGACAAAGCCCACCAAAGATGAAAGTGCTTTTGATTGAGCACAACAGTGTGTTGGTTGGACAAACATCTGCTATTATGAATGATGTGTGTGCCATTTGGTGCAAAAGTTAGATTTTGAGTGTATAGTTTTGAATGCAGTACTTCATTTTGCAGAGGTGTTTTGCACTTTGAGTGTGTGGTTTAGTGAATTGTGTTAAGTGTTTTGAGAAAATTAGCCGTTTTAAAAACCGTTTGTTAGCCATTGAAAAAATACGGTAAATTCTTGTTGCAAAACCAATGTTGGTCAAGAAATCCAAATGTACCAGCCCTGGTAATTGGTGTGTTCAGCATCATGTTAGAGTTCCTTCTCCGCACTGTCAAGAACCCCCTATTGTCGCACCATGTTACATGAAAGAAAGAGGAATTTTGTGATCTTGGTCCCTGAGAAATGAACAACAAATACCTTAGACATGGATGAATTTGTTAGAAATGTTGCCAAGGGAAACAGGAGACTGATGTTGTAAATAGATCTGTAGACAGACAGATAGACAGACCGACCGACCGACCGACCAACCAACAGACAGACAGACAGACAGATAGATAGATAGACAAATAGATACCGTAGTTAGATAGATAGATAGATAGATAGATAGATAGATAGATAGACAGATAGATACAAATAAATTAATAAATGAATATAATATATGACTGATATACTGTACATGTGCATACTTTCTGACTACTAACTTTTGGACTACCAACCGCCCACGTTGCTTGGCCCTGTTTAGATACCTTGTTGTAGCTCTTAGTTGTATTACTCAAAGACATACACATCCATCAATGATTCAGAAAATACATTGTAGGCTCCAGCTATCATTATTCATGAACAACATGGGTTCTTACAAGCTCTGCCCTAGGAGAA
>NC_137689.1:17554212-17556712 GCF_963989245.1 Nansenia antarctica
CTGACCCTGATTAAACCATGTTGATACCCACCATTAGACCTTCTCCTCAGGCTTAGCTTAGCATAGTCTTGACTAACTGACATTAGCGTGAGGCCATTGTCGGCCTGGGCCCTCAGTGTGTGAGCTGAATAGTGATGAGCCGAGCAGCCATGTAAGTGACCGTCTCCTCCCCGTATTAATTAGCCAGTGTCAGGTGTCAAGGTGGCGATGTGACAGCAGGCGAGGTGGCGGGAGAAGACGGAGGAGTGAATCTTAAATCCAGCTACGGAGAGAGAAGAAAAGAGGAGAGGAGGAGGAGGAGGAGGAGGAGGGTGGCGGTGGCAGGAGGAGGGGGAAGAGGGTCGACATCCCTGCTAATTCGCTGACACGGGGGTGAGGGGAGGGATGGCCTCTAATAATATTGTTTCTTGAAGGAGCAGCAGTAGCTATGAGGGGAACAAAAGTAACTATGCCCCGCAAATCCTGTAGCCAATTAGTCGGTATCAATAATTAAACAGCATTGTCTGTGCGGGGCCGCTGCAGATTGAGTTTCCCTCTGCCAGGCTAGATTGTTATGACAAGTAGTGACTACATAATGATATTAGGGATTAATAATTCAGAACAGGCTGTGTTGCTGCAGGTGACAGGGCCTGCAGTGCCTCACTCACTACCGACCACAAATGATGGGGGGGTCAGAAATCAGAAATGGAAATTGAAAACGTACGTGTGTCTGTGTGTGTGTGTGTGTGTGTGTGTGTGTGTGTGTGTGTGTGTGTGTGTGGTGGGGTGTGTGTGTATATGTGTGTGTGTGTGTGTGTTTGTGTTTGCGTGCGTACAGGTGCATGCACACACACACACACACACACACACACACACACAGACATGCGTACATGTGGGCATGTGTTTGTGCCAGCCCCTCAGATGAGGATGATGATGATGATGATGATGATGATGATGATGATGGTGATGATGATGATGATGATGTGGGTTATGAGATGATTGACAGTAAGGACAGGCTTGTCCCTCGCTGGCTCATGATGAGTGATGGCACATCTGCGATGATGAAGAGAACGCAACAAAGAAGAGTGGTGCTGAGTGGTATGTGTGTCACAGTGCATGGGCACAGGGGGTGGAGGGAGGGAGGGAGGGAGGGAGGGGGGTATGGGTTGGCTCAGAGGGGACAGCTGTGGCATCCATGTGCCAAACCACCAACACCACCATTGCACCACATGCCTGGCTTCTGCACCAGTAGGCCTCGACTAATGGACCCAGTCTCCCCATCAGGTCTGTCCATTGGGGCCTCCTGGGAGAGCTACACGCCCAGGCCTGTCCACCATGGAGTGGCCCTCTGTCACAGTGACAGACGCCGGATGACAGATCCAGGAGGGCCTGGTGGTCTCTCTGGTGCCGCTGCACATCTGGGCCCAGCTGGCACAATCTCTCTCTTCTGTCTCTTATAACCGCCTCTCACCCACCCTGGCTGTAATTGAATTTGAATTCCAGCAGAGAATAAAAGGGAGGGGAGAGAAAGAGAGAGATAGAGAGAGAGATAAGTAGATAGAGAGAGGGTATGAGCAAGAATGCGAGAAAGCAAGAGTTTTTTTAAATGTTGGGGTGGGGGGAGGGAGTTAGGAAACGTCAGTCAATATTTCACTGTGATTGTCAGTGTCAGTGTCAGTGTGGAATCGGAGAAGGACGGCAGAGCTATGAGGAGACTTTAAAAGGAGCAGGGAATCCATAATTCCTTTTGCGAAGCTCAAAGCAGAGAAGCAGCAGGCATTTTCTCCAGACAAGCTGCGATCTCCTTGTTGCAAACCTTGCACTCTCCCAGTAGAGTTGTTTTACTCCGAGTAAAATCAGAGTTTTGGGGAGGTTTAATGGGAAGACAACCTTTTAGACTCCAACTCTCTCTCGTAGTGTCTATGGCAGATGTCAATTCACTCATCTCGTTTGGAGGCAAAGAGGAGGCCTGTATGTTTTAAATTAGAAAGACTGTTGGAAGGCGGATGCAGGCGTATATATGTACTGGGTAGAAGTGATGGAGTATAATCTCATAGGGGGGAAACTTGGCAAAAGGCCTCATGGATATTGAAATCATGGCTCAGTTTTCTGCAGTTTTTCTGCAACTCTTTCTGAATCTCCAATGTAACACACAATACAGTAATTACCGCAATGTGTTCTGAATATACTTTATATTTGTGATAACAATGTAGAAAATAACCTCTATCAGTAACAAAAAAACATAAACATAAGTGAGACATTAAGATACACCTCATGAACAGAATATACAGCGGGTTGACACATCAAACAACTCTTAGTTCCTTATTCCATTTAATTTCCCTCCCAGGCTAAATGGTAATGAGCTCAGTCTCTCTTTCTTTATTCAAACACAACTTAACATACAGTTAATAAAACATCTGTCCATCCAAAGGGAAATTGTATTCAATTCACCAGCCTAAATGAATAACTCTCCTAGATGTGTGACTTACATCGTCTGATTGACATTTAACCCTCTCATTTA
>NC_137689.1:17561712-17586712 GCF_963989245.1 Nansenia antarctica
GTGACAGTGGTCATTTGTACTTATGCATGTGGTCACACACACATGCATAATGTTTCTGCCTCTCTCAGTCTCTTTGGAGACACTTTTTTTTTCTTTGGGAACCCTTTGTTCGAAGGATTAATTGAGCAACGATCTTAAATATTTACCAAAAACTGTAGCGGATACTCTGGAAATAATAAATCTTGCATAACTTTATGGAGCGAGAGGGAAATGTATCCTTTTTTTTCTTCTTTTTATTCCCTGTGTGAGGATTGCCTCTCTCTTGTTCTGAGTAGAGCTACTTAGTAGGATTCAATTTTTATGATGTACAGCTAAACAGTTGTTTTATACTACGGCAATGTTCCGACCCTGCCACTGACCCTCCCTTCTCAGTGTCTTTCTGAATCACTTTTTAATAACCGTTGATGGTGAACGCATATCTGGATCGGCCTGCTGCTAGTCGCACTACATTCCAGAACAGAACAACGGATTTGCGCCTGACTGAGCTGATGTCCTAACCCAAGGAACCAGCCTCCCTCTCTCTCTCTCTCTCTCTCTCTCTCTCTCTGAGGATTCTGAGGAGTGGTTCTCTCACAGTCCGCGGATCACGGAGATGTTCCGTGCTGGAACATTCCGTCCAGGGGGACATGGGTGCGGATGTGCCAACCGCATCTCGTCTGGCCCCACTTCTCCCCACAGGGGCCGCAGAGGGAGGCCTAATCCGCCGCACCGACTGAGTGCATGTAATGTGTGCCAAGAGGTGCGGTGATGGCGGAACACGGAACACACACACACACACACACACACACTCTCACTCACACTGCCTCTCTCTCTTACACACCCACACACGCAGGCCAGGAGGCAGTGTGACTGATATGAGTTCTGACATGTCAAGCGGCAGGCAGAGCGGCGCTGCCTGTGGCATCCAGGAAGACATGCTAATAGAGAGGTGCATTAGTGCACTCACAGGGGCCGGGCTAATTAAAGAGGACGTTCACTCTGCCTCTCACTGATCGCCCCCCCCCCCCCCGCCCCCCCCACCTTCCCTCCCCGCCCCCTACACACACACACACACACACACTCACACATCGTCCACGTACCCCCCCCACCACTACACCTCTCATGGCATGGGGATGATGGATGGAGCAGGGTGGGGTTGACACAGCTCCAACACCCTCCCCCTCCTCCCTCCTTCTCTTTTGGGGGGCGCTCCACCAGTCAGTGCACCCACCCACCAGACTGCAGAAATGCTGCCTTGCAAGTCTACAAATTGATGTTTATCATTGCCACTTCAAACGGTCAAAATGGGTAAGAGGACATGTGAAATAGGTCAACAGGGACCACGTTCTGTGACTTCTGTAAGCGTCTTTGTTTAAACACAGTTAATTATGGCCGCTGTACACCCCCAGAACAAAACATTATTTTCGTTTTGAATCAAACAGTAAATGGAAATAATGGAAATGGATGGAATTGTTCGTTTGCCCTTCATATCACAGACACTCTGCACATATTTGAATGTTGGGTTTGCATTTAAATACCGTTTGGCTTAAATCAACAAGAGCCATTTCAGTCAAAGAATCTCAATCTCTATCCCAGATTACATTCATCTGCCAGCGTGGACCACCCTCAGTATTACCCCCGCCCCCCCAACTCTAGGCTATCAGTCCATTAGGTGGCTGTCATGAATATGCTAGTATCAAGCCAATAGAAGCTATTAATATTAGATCGGCCATAATATACATATTCGACATACTTAATGGAGGCTGGCACAGTGTTGTGCAGCAGCTGTACTGTTGAGGAGAGGAGTTGAGGAGTCCTCTGCTTCTACCCACCAGCACACGTGCATGCCCACCTCATGCCCACCTCATGCCCACCTCATGCCCACCTCATGCCCACCTTTCACTTCTCATTTGCTTCTTGTTCACTTCTCATTCCTGATGTAGAAAGGAGAAGAGACAAAATGAGCCGACAGCGAAGCCGGTTAGAAACCCTGTGATGAAAAATTGAACGCTACCACTTATTGCTTAGTAGTCCCTACTTCTACATGCAAAGTGGCCGTTCCAATTAACTCCTCTCAGGTAATGTATGCAGTAGGAGGGACCACGGACCATGTACTTTCCCATATTTTCTTTTTTTCTACCCTAATTTATGAAGAAAAACAAATTGCTCACTAATGGGCTGTTATATTATTTTTTCTGTTCAAAAGACTTTCTATCTCACAGCCTTCACTCCCCATCAATAAGGAATTACAGCCGGCCATGCAGTGAGAATGTGAGGGAGGAAGGAGGGGGAATTATGTTAACAATGAATGGAACAGCCGAGTGCAATAGAGAAGGTAGCTGGCCAAACTGCACTTGTGTAATGATGAAACCTTGTCTAACACCAGAAGACCAGTTAGTTCCCAGGGTTAACGTCTAAGCTTTAACTCTGTGGGATAACATAGTCTCACAGTGTGTGTGTATGTGTGTGTGTGTGTGTGTGTGTGTGTGTGTGTGTGTGTGTGTGTGTGTGTGTGTGTGTGTGTGTGTGTGTGCACGCATGGATTCTAAGTACTGTAGAAATGTCTTTACAGTATCTAACAAGAGAGAATACTCATTGAAGTTAAAAGAGACTCAGGTCAGGTCATAGACTGTATAGATAGTACAGATAGACAGTTATATACTGTATATGTACACAGTTATAAATAACAATTATATATATTATTTAAAGTGTATTCAATGTGAGACGTGATCACATCCCTAAGATGTGAACTATCGTCATGCATGCACTGATTTGATAGTCAAATCAAACACATATAATTCCTTTTGATTCATCCATCAACCCTGAGATGTTATTCAACACTATCAAATGGAACCACAATAGAACAAGATATGTTTTCTCCCTGGTAGCCGCCTTTGTCTATTGGGAATTCTGAATGCCCGTAGTCCTTTTTTTATTTATTTTTTTAAAGAGAGGGAATTTTATTAACGCCATGCGCAAGCTGAAGAGGGGCAGCGCGAAGGTGATTAAACTTTCATACAACGCACCAATAGACTCAGCTCTGTGGCCTCAACAGGTCGTTGTGTAAACCTCAGGTGGCGGTGTGCGCTTATTGAAATGAAGTGCGGCTAGAAAGAAAGTAAAAAATAAAATATGCTACCGATGGGATTGTATTGACTTGACTCGCATGCGTCTACGCTTTCTAACTAAAAGTGCTCTCACTGTTTTTGATAGGCTATCACCTCTTGTGTTTTCAGTATGGAAAACAGGGTCCAATAGGGTCTGCTTCACATCGAAATTATTTAATTGGCGCATTTTCCCAAGTCAAGTCAAGTATTTGTCGAACATTTTCTCTTTGGAATGTTCTCAACACGCGGAACCTAAAAGACAAATCCTTAAGTCATTCAAGATCGTATTCATTAATAGTTAGTGTGCTCATTAATATATCCGACTGTTGATGTTCTTATTAGCGCTCATCAATTCATTATTTATGGATCAAGTGGAATACAAAGGAGAAAATAGTCTGCGATGTGGTAACGTGGGTATCCATCCTACTCCAGATCAATCTTTTCGGCGTGTGTAGGGACCTGCAAGATCCGACGAATGCTCAGTTCCGAATCCCGGTGGCACGGCCCCGTTTTAACACAGCCCCGCACCGACAGAGCCATAACACAAACACACTCTCACACACACGCACACACGCACACACACACACACACACACACACACACACACACGTACACTCACACACACTCACACACAAAACGCGGGGCGAATAGAATATTTGAATTCATTGTGGAACGCTTGTTGATAATTCTGTTAACAAAAGGTATCCTTAGAAGGTATTAAATATTTATCCGTTCTATGAATAACAATTGGTAAGGGACGGGAGGCTGTGTTTACTTTTGCAGCGGGTTTGACTCCATGCCTACTACAACATCCCGCCTCGGTGCGCTCAGAGAGGCCGGACGGGGGAGACCCGGGGCAGTCGGTGCTGCGCTCGGTCATTACGCACAGCGCGTGCGGGACTGCGTGCAGCCATGTTTGCATTTCAACTCTCACCCGAGTGGATCTATAGGGACTCTCGGTGTGATGTAACTGCTGTTTACATCTTAAACCAGTTTGTTGTTGTTTGTTTGCCTGTATCTTTTTGACGTTTGACCTTAAGTTCTCAATCCTGGCTATTTTCGTCTACTGTTGGTGGCTATTTTCATAGTATCGTCTAGGCTACTGTTGGTGTCTACACCAACAATCACTGGCGGACTCAGAGGGGGCAGGGGGGGCGACCGCCCCTCCTGGTGCCCCCACGGTTGAAAAACGTCTCTCTAAAGTGCCCTTTTGAGTGGCGAAAATGAGAGGACGTGCCCTATTGGCTGCCCCTCCAATGGTCTAAACGTGACCATGTGCACTGATGGGGTCCCATGTTGTCCAGTAGGTGCCCTTTTTTCTTTTCGCTCCTGCCCTTCAAACAGCCTGAGTCCGCCACTGCCAACAATCCCTTATAATGACGCAAAGATAAAAAATAAAAATAAAAACATCAGTAGGCCCATGCCTTTGGGTGTGTCTTATCCGTATTTGGTAGTGGAAAGTATCTGGTTTTGAGGGAGAGAGTGAGTAGCAGGCTATACTATGTGTGGCAGGTTCATTCGAAGTTTTTGGGGATGGTTGCAGTCCGACTGAAGATTCTAGTGACTTGAGGAGCTTATAGGCTTTAGCGAGTGAATAAATTACACTTCAAGGTATATAGTGATGTAGTCCTGTATGTTGCTGTTGACATAGGCTACAGTATCTCTTGGTAGTATTTAATTAAATTAAACACTATTAATGGATTATTAGGCCTTCATTCAGCAATAACAGTCATTTTCCAGTTTCCATAATCCAGTGTAAAATTAGGCTACTCTTAGTCTATCAATATTTACTCCTTTTTAAATTTGCATCTCTGGTTTGGTATAAGATGAAATCTCACACTGGTATTCAATCACCAACTGTTAGGTTCAGTGTCATAATAAACTTTTTAATAGGCACTAAATAAGTAATGTGCCTGTTCGGGCCTCAGATGTTGCAGCTCACGTCTCGACATACAGGCTAAATGAGACTGACATACTGACCCTACACATTCTCAAAACTAAATTAATAGACACTTGTTAAATGTTTATCCTGATTATATTCTCAAAATGCTATTTATATATTTTCTGGTCCTCGGACTCATCGGCAAGGCAGCTGCAAAGTTAGTCGCGCACATCAGCCTATTGCGTAATTAATTAATTAATTGCGTAACACACCTCAGACGCCTCAAATCTTCACCTATCCTGCAACTCGTTTAATTAATGAGTTGAATCGACTGTCACTTCTGGGAAACTCTGTACTTCAGACTCTGAAGGGTATTTATCAGCACCAGTCCTTCTGGTGACCCTGCGCTGACCACAAGGTTCTCCTCGCGCTTTTAATTAATATACGCCTGCTGATTCTGTCCAACTCCCCTGCACTGAGCGTAGCTGCCTGGCGGAGGGTGGAAACACTGGTTAAGCAAATTGGTATTTAACTGGAAACTTGCTGGCCTCCGAGTTCTGCATTATTCATCATCGAGACAAGAAAGTAGCGCTTCAACCCGTCAGCTCTCTCTCCAGCCGACAGAGGAGCGGGCGGACAGGGAAGCGGGGCTGAAATATGGGGCAGAGAAACGCGGTCCACAGAGAGTGAATCTCTACACACTCCCCCTACCCCTCCCCATAGCCCCTCATACACCCAATTATTGGTTCCTGGAGGTTTGTTGCGTTTGAAGAGGACCTATGGAAATCGTTATTCTTGTTTTTGTCAAGTAGGGGATATGTGCATGAATATGGAGTTTCCATCACTTTAAAATATATTTTTTCATGTGGGCTTATACAATGGATGCGAATATTCCATCGTACTTTTGATTGTATTAATAATTACTATAGAGGTGTGCAATTTGTAAATAATGTGTGTATTTAATGTGTTTAATGTGTATGTAACTTAGATGTCGAATGCGTTTTTTGTGTGCAATACTGAATTCCTTTGGCAATCTGCTTCATTTAATGTTTTATCGATTGCTCTGAGATATAGCTCGTGCCCTTTCAGTGTCAGTCCACACTCGCTGCATCTATTTACTCACCAGAAATAACCGTCGTCGATGGATTTAATTTCATTAAATTTGTACTTTAACTAAACGAATGTGTTTAGTTGGTGTCCGGCAGTAAATGGGGTTTTAAGTTGCACCGGACGGTGGTTGGGCATCTTGTCAGTTTAAAATCCATTATTTATGAGACTTGATTAGAAGGCTATACACATTTCTTTTAACACATTTCTTTGAATGAAATGGAATTTCAGATTTGTATCTGATTGGATATTTCAAGTTACAACAAAATAAAATAAAATCTTGGTGACCCAGAACATGTGACCCATGCTTAATTTACTGAAATTATTCGAATGTATTTTTCATTAATCAATGATAATAATAATGCACACAAGGCCAACTAGTGCCAGTATTTCACTACATCATTTTAATGAACAGAAAAGTACAGCACATCTAATTGTTATCCTTCATCTCGCTCTTGTTGGAAAATATTACAAAAAATAATGAACTGGCTTAGACAAAATGTAGGCCTAAAATCGAATTAGGCTGTTTAATGTCAATGTCCTTCAAAAAGGTCTTGGGCCATTTGTGATTCTAAATGTTAGAAACTCATGTTGTGTGTGCTTTGTAATAGTTTCTGATGCAGTGACCAACGCTCTGCTAATAATATGTTCCAATCTACACCTGGGATTCTCCCGATCAGCCAATTCCAATAATATAGGGTGAGAATTAATAAAATATCCCTGTTTCTGTTATGACGATAGACGTTGTATTTATTTGCCTTGTGTATAATGTAATAGCCGGCAGTGTGCTGTCCATGGTGCTGAAATGTTTGTGGCGTTTTAGCTCACATTATAATTTTCTAAACGTATGATTGATTCCTTTGAGGTAATAATAATAACAACAACAACAACAACAATACTACTACTACTAATAATAATAATAATAATGAATAAATACTCATACTAATACATAATAATTATAACAACAATAATAATACCATATTAACAATAACACCATATGATTATGATTATGATTGTTGTTATTGTTATTATTAGGACAAAGGAGATGGTGGTGGACTTTAGGAGGACTAGGTTCAGGTTGCCCTTGTCTCCTGTTTCTATCCAGGGAGAGGACATGGAGGTAGTCCAGAGCTACTTAGGGGTGCACCTGGACAATAAACTGCAGCGGACACAGATGTCCTGTACAAGAGGGGCCAAAGCCGGCTTGATTTCCTGAGGAGGCTCAGGTCCTTTGGCGTGTACAGGACTCTGATGAACGTGTTCTACCAGCCAGTGCAGTGAATGCGGTGTGCTAGGGGTGCAGCTTCAAGGAAGGTGACATCAAGAGGCTAAACAAGCGTATTAGGCAAGCTTTGTTCTGTCCTCATTGTCAACCTGCACACTATGGAGGAGGTGGCCAAGATGAGGTCATCTAGACCTACCTATCTATCCATCTATCTATCTATCTATCTATCTATCTATCCATCTATCTATCTATCTATCTATCTATCTATCTATCTATCTATCTATCTATCTATCTATCTATCTATCTATCTGTCTGTCTGTCTGTCTGTCTGTCTGTCTGTCTCTGTTATCTATCTAACTATCTATTATCTATTATTACTTGTTAATTTGCCTTATTAATACCTAATTAAGTAACATGTTTTTTTAATCTTTAACATTAATTCAGTTCAATATTCGACTTTATATTTGGATATAAGTCATTTTATATTAGTAAAAAATACATTACGTTTACACATTCAGCATAGGCCTTCGGTCTGGCCCACATAGAACACATTGACACATCATTGCTTCAGAAATGTGTTTACATTTTTGTCATTTGTAGTACCCCACATTCTCCCCAATGCTCCCTGTGCAGTCGTCTCCATCTCTGCTTTCGCCAGCTGTAGTTGCTGTGCAGCGTATCTAAGGAATTCGCAAGACCTCCAGTGTGTATGGAAACATCCTCCTCTGGAGCAGCACCGAATCCATCCCCATTAAAAAAACATGCTTCCCACGCCTTTAACTCTTGAGCACCTAGTAATGCAGGCGGTCGAATTTTAGAGTAGCCGCATGAAAGTCTACATCACAGGTCATTGAACATGAGAGCCAATGCTTAAATGTCTGAACCCTTTTGAATAGGAGAGAAACATCTATTTCTGAAGCGCTGCATGGAGTTGGATTCATGCTTTACGTGTGGCTCTATAAAGGAATTTAACATGCATTTCATAAAATATGATCTTTTATATATTGTGTATGGCATCGAATACAAATGTAGCAGGTTAAGATGTAACCTGATGGAATGGTTCAGCGTCTCACCTGGAAGAGGAGTTCGATAAACGTTCATTTATAATATAACGATTATGTGCGAATTGAAACGCAATTAAAGCGCCATTAAACCTCACCCATGTGTTTGTTTAATTTATTACAGTGAGACTCTCCTTCTAGGCACAGTATTACGAATTTAAGGGTACGAATCATTATAGTATAAGGCCTTTTTGTTTATTCATGTGAATGACTAGAGAAAGTGTTTGGATATTTCGGCAGGCCTCCTCCGCAGTTGTAGATGCAGTAGTAATCTACTTTCCCCGTCTTCTGTTTATTTAGAATAAAGATATGGCTATGGTGTGAACTTCAAAGTTTCATTAGACAATCGCATAAGAAGGGTTGCCCTCAACGATGAGTTGGGATTCCTGTTTATATAATAATATATTTGCAGCTGTAGCTACGATACTGTATAGCCTAATGTTTTTCATTATTCATGTCATTGCAATTTTTTATTTCGTTGAGAATTTCCTTAGCTTTTGTATAGGCCTTCGAGGCTTAGTGTTTGTTTTAGGTGTAGCCTTACTTCTAAGCTTTATTGTGTTTTCTGCACAAATGTTTGTTGTTTGAGTGGGTTGGGGAGTGTCTTTCCTTACTGAAGGAAAAAGTAAAAACTACGCGGGCGTGTAATGATTGTTTATGCATCCTGATGTGAGTGACATGGAATGATGAGACTGTCAGAATGTTCTGTGCCCATTAAATCTCATAACTCGCGCGTTTGATCAGCCGCCTGGCCCGCCCCCGACGTTCATTAGGCTTGATTAGCCATACAATGTTCCTAATTACATCGCCATGTTATAATTACTGTCGAATATGCACATTTGGCGCGCGCCTTGCTCCTGGCGTGCTCGGGAGAGATCAAATTATGCGTTTTTGTTTTTGATTGTATATCCCCTCATATTATATAACCAGAGGCAGACAAATGCTACAGATATTGCCTTGTTCACCTTGTCAACATCAATTTGATCCCCGCGCTGTCTCACCTTAATTCCTGAATCCGTTATACGCGCGTTATTACGAAGCTATCGGTCTATAGTTAGTTACGTCTACAACCTTGCTCCGATTAACCCGCAACAGGCAAGTTTGAAAAACACTCGTGTTCCCATGGAATGGCGCTGCAGCGAATGTAATTCTGGTTTCCTATTCTTCGCGTTTAGTTTGTGCTTGCCTCTCTAAATGTACAGCCCTCAGACGAACTGAACGCGGGGTTTATATATTAACGTCCCTGATAAATATTGCATCGTCGGGATTGAACACTTCCAATGCCGTCCGTGGGTATGCGTGTGTGTGTGTGTGTGTGTGTGTGTGTGTGTGTGTGTGTGTGTGTGTGTGTGTGTGTGTGTGTGCGTGTGTGTGTGATGTGTGTGTGTGTGTGTGTGTGTGTGTGTGTGTGTGTGTGTGTGTGTGTGTGTGTGCGAATGTTCGAGTGTGTGTGTGTGTGTGTGTGTGTGTGTGTGCGTGTGTGTGCGAATGTTCGAGTGTGTGTGTGTGTGTGTGTGCGCGCGTGTGTGTGTGTGTGTGTGTGTGTGTGTGTGTGTGTGTGTGTGTGTGTGTGTGTGTGTGTGTGTGTGTGTGTGTGTGCGAATGTTCGAGTGTGTGTGTGTGTATGTGTGTGATCTGACCGTCAGGCGGCGGAGAGTGTCGGTGAAGTTGATTAGCCGGATACTCATAACGGGGTTGCTCCTTAAGAAAGATAAAGAATCAGGACTCTCCTCGCCACTGTTGGTCGAGTTTATAACCCATGAGCCACGCTGTCAATATTGCGGCCGGCCCATACAGCTGCTGTGCTGCAGTGGCTGGCTGGCTGGCTGGCTGTGTTTGTGAGAGAGGAGAAGCCATAGTAATGTAACAGAGGGATGAATCTCCAAGGCCCCAGCGTTGCACTCAAGACTCGGGCTTCATTAAAATTTCATACGCAGCGCTTGGCCAAGGTCTATTTATGAAAATGCGCTTTCCGCTTCATGGAAAACACAAGTCGGAAAGGAACCATGGGGAGAAATGCATGGAAACATCTGAAGTATGAAATTATATACGCTTATATATGTGTGCTCACTGTGCTGTCTTGGCTTCGAAATGCATTGTTACAACATACACTCGCAAGACTTCATTTGTAAAAAAAAAAAAATCATAATTGACGACTGCATGTGTTCTTTTCTTTAAATTGTGTTGATGTGTTTTCGGGCTATAGATATGCATATTGTACGGTATGGCCTGCATGATCGACAGGCAAGCAGAACATCTCTTCCCCTCTAAAGAATCACCTTGTTCTGGCAATCATTATTCTACGTGTGGATATGTGTCATAACCAACAATTGAGTGGATTACTTGAAGCAGCTTTCTTAGCATGCATGCTGCTCGCATTATGAATTAACCTGGAATCCAGACAAAGCAATTGTCCTGGCAATGTCTGCTTTGAGATATTATTCTAGTTTCTATTAACACGGATATATATGATGTAACGTGGTACAGTGGGCTATGTTGTGACCGTGCCCTTTGCAAACATTGGCTGACTGAAGTTTTCAGAGAATGTTGACATCTCCCTGTGCCGTTTTGAGCGGAAAGAATTTGATTTGCGTAGCAGGGCACTTGTTTGGATTCTACGGGAAAACACAGAAGAGACAACAAGGCCTCCCGCGTGTTAATTATTTAAATTAAACAATTAAATGGAGGCTGTCGTGGGACTGACTCCTTTATTCACTCATCCATATATCTGCTCGATGACGATCATGGAGGGCGTTCCATAATATTGCAATAGCAAGGATGTGTTTTAAAGTCAACAGTCTACTGAAAGCATTACATATATGTCAGAACCTTTCAATAACGATTTGACTATCATTGAATCTAAGACCCATAGGAAGGGCTATAGAACCTTTTGTTTAATGTTAGTTAATTATTTAACTTGACTTAACTGCAGACCGTAAAGATTGATATGGCATTCTTCGTTTATCTCAAGTATCTCAAACCTGCTGTTCAGCAGCCAACTCTTACTCTAACAGCAGCCAACTCAATACACTGCTAACCTTGATTAAACATGGTTGAGTATATATAATTTATACGCATCAATTGGAGTACGTTCAATTATAAATCATTGATGAAGCGATGTAGGCCTACTACTAGGCTACATTCTTTGTTAGGACAACATAGCAGAACATGTTCGGATAGAGGGGCAGAAATATGAGCCAATATTGACGACAGCACATGGATGAGATGTTTATGCCCCGAACGCTTCATTTATGTGAGGTTTTAAAGTCATAGCTATATTCATTTGATGACATTCATAATTGGGTTGCATAATTAACTTTTGGGGCCATGGCTCGCTCCTATATGTGATTTGATAAGCATTTGACTTGGGAAATAATGTGTTTTGGCTGAAGGTAAATCCCAGGCCTATATTAGTGCTAATTGGCGTATTGACGGTTATATTGTCGCTTGGGCTATATCTTCGTTGCTTTTATCTTATTCTTTTGGTTGTCAATTATTTATACAAACGTTTAGTGTCCCTCAATTTAATCAAAGTGTCATATTGAGGTCCCATCCTGCTACTGTCGCGCCATCACTTTCGTATAGTTCTAACGGTTGTATTGAGTTGCTCCGAGGGGAGAGGACCCGGGATCGTGTTGTACAACACTGCCAGTCGGTTCAGGCCGAGGAGATCTTCTTCTTAACAAACACATACAAAAATCAATAGTATCATAACAGCTGATATTTATTATTCATTAATAACGAGTTTTACAGGCCTGAAACCACCTGCTGAACACGAGGGAGTGCCCGGGAAGCCCTGACATTCTCTGGACTGACAAGCTCTGTCAGCGTCTCTCTGATCCTTATAGCCTCGAACACAAGCAGCGGTGGTGCGGCAGAGGTACAGAGGAGATTCCGATTACGCACATACTGTATACAATATGTCCAAAGTAGGTGGCAAATCAAGCAATTATTGATGGTTCCGTTATGGAAGTATTACATTTCAACGTTGTCTGCCACATGTTTACATTCTGAACCTTGGAATGTAAAAATGCCTATGTTGCTTTTTGATGCAACATTTGAAATAAAAATGTTGGTTATTGTAACTGATAGCTAGTGGTCTGATGTCCTCCGACCATGGCCATTGGGGACGATAGTAGAACTCTGGCTTGCATCATCGATGTCAGGTCTTAATTTGAAGTTGTTTTGACTGAGAGGTGAGGAGTACGTTCAAATGCATGCATGTATTTTCGTTGGTGCTTGAACATTATCGAGAATAAATAAGAGGTTATGCCTCATCATAATGCTAATTATGCAATCATTACAATATGTGGCTTAACCAGGGAGATTTGTTCTGACTCAAAGTTATTGTTTGTCAGATCGTATAACAGGTTCTATAACATGATCAATGAAACCAAATAATGAATACAAAATGGGCAAACATAATAAAAACAGGAATCAATATAAAATGTAATCATTCATAGGCTACGCCTTATTATTTTGATCATTGACGTTTTAAATCTACCACCACAGCTCAGAAACTGCTTCAAATGGTTCCATTCTCCATCTCATTCTCAACCTTCCACCCCGAGCGGTCTCTTATTTCAAAGGGACAGCTGTTCCATTCTCCACTGTCACTGCAGAAGACAGCCAACCACTGTTACCAACCACTGTTGATGGAGATATATTTCCTCCCAAAGAAAAGATAGCAGAAGATGAGGTAAAACGTGCATGGTTTATTTTAGTTTCTGTCGCTTACACAGACACATTTAAGCACACCTTCACAAATGAAATATACGTTGTATTTCAAATAAATTAAAGTTTAAATAAATACATAAATTAAAATAAAATAAACCAAACTTAGGAAAAGGGCGAAAATATAAATAAATCAACAATTGATTTTTTAGAATATCTACAAAGTGCACTGAACTCTCTGGGAATGCAATGTAGTCACTATTTCCATTCATAGTCCAATAATAATAATAATAATAATAATAATAATAATAATAATAAAACACACATACTTTTGTTTTCACGTGAAGACACAAGGGAAGTTCAACAACATCATTATTCTAAATAATTTGATTGTCAAAGCATCATTGCAGTGATATTCGTACAGACATACAACATGTTCACATAATCTGTGAATCGTCTAATTCAACCATTACTTCGTGGAAAAACGAAAAACGAAGAAACCTATTTCTTTTTTGTGTTTGTATAAGTCCAAAATGACCATGAATGTGCCAACACTAGCGTGATGAGGTAGACACAGAGGTTATACTGTGTATGTCCATGTGTACGTGCGTTTTGCCTGTGTGGATTCTCTCTTATTGCAATGCATTCAGATGGGCTTTTAGAAGTATAAACGCACAGAGAACGCCCTACGAGTAAACCATGCAACGGATTACAGTTCGTGATGTTAGAATTATAAGGTTCTATCTCCATTTTTGTCAAAATTGAGTTTTTTACATAATCTGATCCATTAGGTGTTTATTAATGCCTGTGTGGTGATGTTGACATTTCTGAGTTAGTAATTCATAAAATACAAAGGTTCCAACTCACAGAACATAATGGAATGTAAAAACTTTGATGCTCAATATCTCTGAACTACCCTAAACGGAGATAGAACCTTATAACTCTAAGCTCACGAGTTATACCCCCGTGTTACCGAGAGCGATTCATCTCTGAGACACAGAATGACATTACGCCGTAAGCATCAGTAGGCTAATCTGCAAACAACAATTGATTTTTTTCAAAAAGGAACAAATTCGATGCGCTCTTCAAACACATGGGTGCAATGTATTCACAAATATGTACAATGATAAATATAAAAGAGTTATTCTGATTCGAGAATAATAACAATTATTATTCGATTTCCGTTTTTTTTGTACAATAATTGCCATGAGTAAGGGGTGTTTTTTCTTTTTTTCCGCCTCGATGGAGAGCTGATGACGGTCTCCTAAACTTCAGACTGTTATTATTCGTTTGATATGTTGAGGTTTTTTTTTATGTGAAAAGTTGCACGTTTCGCACCGGTGGGATATTAGTCTTTATCCCAATTCAAAGGAGCGCCAGCCATCACGATGGTCCATCTCAGCAGTTTGCGTATTGGTTTCTGATATGTCTATTCAGTGTACGTTTTCCCTGCTTTTGGCCTAGTGTGTCGCAGAGAACTTCATTCTTTTCTGCTTTTGCCTCTGATTGCAAAACCACACCCTGACCACGTTCTTTTTCAGGTCCAGTTTCTCGGCTATCGCTGCAATCTTCTCCGACGAGGGCCTCGGCTGCACGGCGAAATATGCCTCCAAAGAGCGCTTCTCCGGCGCAGCGATGGAGGTACGTTTTCTCTTCTTGTCACCCCCGTTGAAAATCTCAGGCTTGGTCATCTTTTCCCGCTGCACCCTTTCCGCCTCCTCCAGCCACGCTTCGAGGATGGGTTTCAGGGCCACCATGTTATTGTGAGAGAGGGTGAGGGATTCGAACCGACAAATTGTGCTCTGACTGAGACAACCGACCCCTGGGATTTTAAGATTTGCCAGGGCCGACCCCACGTCCGCCTGCGTCACCCCCAGCTTGATCCTCCTCTGCTTGAAACGCTCGGCGAACGACTCCAGCTCCCGTGGGTCGGGCTCGGAGTCCCCGCCGCCCCCCATCGAGGCGTGCGACCCCAGGCTGTGAGGGTGCATGTTCATGGTCTGCGGGTGGTGGTGGTGGTGGTGGTGCTGCATGTGGTTGATGGCTGACATGTGGGCGTGTGGATGGGAGGCCGTGGAGCAGACGTCGGAACCGGTCATACCTCCCAGGGAAAGGCCGGGCAAGTGGTCCAGCAGGTCTGCCTCCAGGCCCTGCGAGTGCGACGACTGGTGGTGGGGGTGGTGATGGTGCGAGGTGAGCACGGAGGGGTGGTGCAGGTGCGCCGAGGAGGCGGTGGGGGTGCAGGTCATGCTGGTCATTGTGGTCATGGTGTGGTAGGTCGCGTCTGGCTTGAAAGGGAGGCTCTTCTGAGCCATGTCCACCGCCGCCAGCGCTTCCGCCCTCTGCAGTAAAGTCTCATCGAACCCGGCGAAGATGTTGCCCTGCAGCTGTGAGGCGGACAGGGGAGGCAGAGAGGTCGATTAATGATGGTGCCCAAACAATAATAGCCTACCCCAAAGAGTTTGCGCATTATCTAAAAGTGGATACGTTTTAAAAATGCAAATTATTCTGATGGAAAAGTCTTTCTTATTTTTGGGATAAGATAGGCTATATATTACGCAAGAAGTTTAAGGTGTATAGCCTATACATTTAGTGGTAATAGAAATAAGGATCTCCTGAATGAAATTATGCATAGTATCCTAAATGTTTTAAAGGCCATTTCAATCAACTAATTGTACAACTTTGATGCAAATAAAGTAAAATAGTAAAATAGTAAAAAATAATTATCCAAAGATTACATCCAGAACTATTTCCAATGTTGTTATTCTTTATTAATATTAATATGTCAAGTCTCTTTAATTATTTCTGTGCACATTGAAATGAGACGAGTATATGAGATGAGACTGAATACATGATATTGACAATATGAAACAACTGCTGTGAGAAACCATGCTGTCAATTTCTACAGCATGCCTTCAGTTTCACCTAATTCTCCATGATGCAGACGCAGGTAATTTCGATCATTTCTGCTACAATATTTTATAATATAACGTTAACTTACCGAATTTGTGGGCAGGCATGCCCTCCGAATGGCCTCCGAGCTCGAGTGCAGAGGTGTGTATTTCGGCTCGTGTAGCATCGGATGCATACTGAAAGGTTGTTTGCTATTCATTGACATCATGATTGCAGAAGTTAGAGAGGGGGTCCGTCGTTCTCGTTCGGCTGCGTTTTGGTCCTTCTACACTGGAAAGTCTCAGGATTATTATTTTTTTAAAGAAAAAATATATTTGTGGTTGAGGGTGGAGGTGGTGGAAATGATAACGATGACAGGTAAAAAAAAAAAATCCTGTCGCCCTGTGTTCTCCAGCCAGACTCCGCTTTTGGCTGTAATTGACTGTAGTACAGTCTGCTACCTTGCAGGCACCTATAATATATCACTCTCTAGCTAGCCCCGCCCTACTGGTGGGTCATCACCCCACCCTCTCAGATTATCTACCAATATCATTGGGAAATGTATGTGTAGCCACGCCCCGAAGCTGTTTTCGTACTTGGTATGGAAACAGAGGGTGTTCCATCCAGCCCCATGGCAGAATGTCTCGGAAGATTCCCCGCCCACACCGACGCGTTGATTGGAGGAGTGATTCTGACAGTTACATTCGGATTGGCTGTTTCACAGCAGGATAGGACGCCCACCACGCTGGATAGAGTCTGGTGTAGCCTGTTCTCTGTACCTATTGCTCTTTCTTTGGTGTATTGTTTGTTTGTAATATCTCATTATATACAGTATATTATTTAAATTTGTATGTATGGCTTAACTTTCGTATAGCCTAGCCTAGCATATATATATATATATATATATATATATATATATATATATATATATATATAGAGAGAGAGAGAGAGAGAGAGAGAGAGAGAGAGAGAGAGAGAGAGAGAGAGAGAGAGAGAGAGAGAGAGAGAGAGAGAGAGAGAGAGAGAGAGAGAGAGAGAGAGAGAGAGAGAGAGAGAGAGAGAGAGAGAGAGAGAGAGAGAGAGATAAGATACCAGAATTGAAAATTGGGAATTCTTCCCACTGAACAGCGTATTCAGGCAGACTGTTTAGAAGGTTTGATTATTAATTGATGGGAATACCACACAAGAATCCTCCCTGACACCATTCACTTTTCTTTGCAATTAATTCATAAATTAATCATAGCTCATTTACTTTGTGGCGCTGTGAACCACAGTATGGATCCTCAATGAAAAAATAAACAGCTCAGAAGGATTATTAAGGACAATGACAATTAAATATTTACAGTTGAACCCGCAGGTCAATGGAGCAAGTGCTGTTAATCAAAAGGATTTCCGGCAGGTGACAGGGGATGTGTGTGTGTGTGTGTGTGTGTGTGTGTGTGGGGAGGGGGTGGGGGGGTCTCCTGAGGACCCCCCATCACAGACCTGGGGGCTTTCCTTGACTTTCTTGATTTACTCCCATGATATGTCAATGAGGTGAGGACCACCTGAAAAAAGATGATGAGGATGAGATGTAGGGTCGAGATCTAGTCGGGTCTGGGAGAGTGGGGTTCCAAACATACATCTTGTGCATGAATTTCCTGCACTGTATGAATTAGCTAGTGTGGTAAAGAAGGGGGAAAATTGAAGTCCGATGTGAAGAGCAAAACCCATTATTACTGCGTTATAAACCTTCATCAGGGTATGTTGGCCGCATGGCCATCCATCGCTCTAATTGGGGCTGAAACCCCAGACCTGTGTGTGTGTGTGTGTGTGTGTGTGTGTGTGTGTGTGTGTGTGTGTGCGTGTGTGTGTGTGTGCACATTTGAGGGTATATATGTGCAATGAGACAGAGAGAGAGAGAGAGAGAGAGAGAGAGAGAGAGAGAGAGAGAGAGAGAGAGCTGTGAAACCCCAGCCGTGTCCGAGCAGAGGCCCAACAATAGGGGAGGGAGTCTTAGTAACTCTGACTCAGAAACCTGAGCGTTGGGGTGCACGCTCAGCCATTGTCCCCCTGTGCCTGGCCCTCCAGCGGGGCTGCGGCACCCGCTCATCAAATATACATCAGCTCCGCCAGGAGACGGCTCTCCTCTGGGAGGAACAGGCTACGGGCTGGGGAGCCCAGCTGCACTGGGGACAGACAGACAGACAGGCAGGCAGACAGACAGACAGGCAGGCAGGCAGACAGGCAGGCAGGCAGACAGACAAGCAGGCAGGCAGGCAGGTATGCAGGCAGACAGACAGACAGACAGACAGGCAGGCAGGCAGGCAGGCAGACAGGCAGACAGACAGGCAGACAGGCAAGCAGGCAGGCAGACAGACAGACAGACAGGTAGGCAGGCATGCAGGCAGACAGACAGACAGACAGACAGGCAGGCAGGCAGGCAGGCAGGCAGACAGGCAGGCAAACAGGCAGGCAGGCAGGCAGGCAGGCAGACAGACAGGCAGACAGACAGGTAGGCAGGCATGCAGGCAGACAGACAGACAGACAGACAGGCAGGCAGGCAGGCAGACAGGCAGGCAGGCAGACAGGCAGGCAAACAGGCAGGCAGGCAGGCAGGCAGACAGGCAGGCAGGCAGGCAGACAGGCAGGCAGGCAGGCAAACAGGCAGGCAGGCAGACAAACAGGCATGTCATAGAGTAGAATATGCAACATTGTGGACGATGTGTATGAGCATCATCGTCGCATTGATTGACAATGATTTACACCTCTACATCCATATCCACTCTGCCCCACTGTCAACACTGACAACTCTACTGACTTCCTGGATGAGTTTTAGTCAAACAAGCCTGGGGAAGTGCTTGATTAGTGCTAATGGAGTGTTTTCACCAATGAATATTAATGCAGGAGCTGGGAATTCTCTGTTTGGCGGATGAGATAGCAGAAGCTGCTTCCTTGCTCAGAGGTTAGTGCTTGTGTGAGTTTGGGTGGAATCAGAGTCCAGCTACACTTCTAGAGAGCTTATCTGTGTGTGGGTGTGTCTGTGTGTATGTGTGTGTGTGTGTGTGTGTGTGTGTGTGTGTGTGTGTGTGTGTGTGTGTGTGTGTGTGTGTGTAGGAAGAGAAGAGGTTGGGGGGGCAAAGCTCTCAGAAAGATAGTGAAGACATCACCACAAGTGCATATTTCTGCTACATTGAGCAAATGGACAAACTCAAAAAAGAGCCCACCACAGACAAACGTTAGTCCAGAACCTCTCCTTTATCCCCTCCTTCTCTTTCCTTCCCTGTTCATTCTTGTCCCCCTTTATCCCCCTCTTCTTGGGCTGGCTAAATTATTGATAGAGTGTAAAATCTAACATTGTAGATTGCGACCATTCACCAAATCGGTGGATTCACTTTGAGTGGGCCTGCAGCCGAGAGGAAGGGCTTGTCTAACTACACGCTTTAATGTAATTGCCTTTAGGGTTGCTGGTAAATATTTCATCGACTGCCAGCACAAATTAAAGACACAAAGCCAGAACAGAGGGAGGGACCTCATCTACTTGACCTGGCTCTGCAGGTACAGAAGTGGGGCAACATGGCCCCCTTACTTAGGTCTGGTCCCCCGGGGTAGGGCATGTCGGAGGGTGGTCGGGAGGGGGGGGGGGGGGGGGGGGGGGGGAGGTAGTGGCAGGGGGGGGAGTGGTGTATGGTACGTCGTACTCAGCGGTGCTGAAGAGATGCAAGTCAAAAGTCCACGGTTTGGTGTTTTGGTCATAGCCAGTGAGGCTGAAGCGTTCAAGGGACTTCTTGTCTATGTGGTTTCGAGGAGGCTGAGGAGGGTAAAGAGAGAGGGGGGGGTGAGTTGGGGAGGAGGGGGTTAAGGGGGTCTGAGGGGAGTTTAAGCACCCCTGGTCTAACATGGAGCAGGGTACTGCCACAGCTACAGAACGGTTACAGGGAAACGTCATTAAAGGCCAGGTTTGGGGGGCGAAAGAGCACTGAAATATGCATGAGGTTGGATCCGTAAGCCGACCTGGACAGGATGTTCAGTATTGGTACTGTTTTAGAGGACGGGGTTGTTTTAAACCGCTCTGGAACGCCGGAGGGATTTCAGGAACAAGTCTCACCGGACACGTGTGTGTTTTCTCCATTAACCCGTCCTCTCGTCTCAGAGAGAAGCACGGGGCTCCCGTTGGTTGGCAGCCCGCTCGTTCCGCTTTGCAACTTCAATTGAGCGCTCTGTAATGGCTATAGCTTGATGCAACAGGAAGTTGCTGGGCGCTTTAGAATGTCTAAAAGCTCTGGAACTGCCACACACAGCCCACACAGAGACCAAACACAAAACCACTCAAGCTAGCACTTTTCAATGCCAGATCCTTAGCTAATAAGTCTCTCTTAATCAACGACTTGATTAGCTCCTATGAACTAGATTTCTTATTTATCACTGAGACCTGGTTAGATAAAGATAACAAGACACCAATTCTTATTGAGTCAGCACCCCCCAATTTTAGAACCTTAGATGTCGTTAGATCCCACAAAAAAGGTGGTGGAATCGCCTCTTTCTTCCGAGACAGTTTTAACTGCAAACAGAAATCCTTCGGGGAATTTTTATCATTTGAATATCTTTCAGTTGTTTTTAAATGTTCCACTCGAATTATTTTTATAATTTTATACAGACCACCCCAATACTCTACTAGCTTCTTTAATGAACTTACAGAGCTTCTCTCCATCATTACTACTGAATTTAATGGTCTGATCATTGCTGGTGATTTCAATATTCATGTAGATAACTCAGAGGACAACAAAGCCAAAGAACTCTCTGTTCTGTTAGATGTTTTTGAACTTCAACAACATGTGAACCTCCCTACTCATAATCGAGGTCACACTCTGGACCTTATCATCACCAAAGGCCTAGATATTTCAAATGTTGTTGTAACTGACATTGCCCTGTCTGACCACTGTTGCATATTCTTTGACGTATCTATCTTTCCTGTTATTCAAACTATGTCTAAAACTATTTCCAAACGATATATCAATGAAAAGACCAGTGCACTGTTCACACAGGCCTTTTCCCTAGCCCCCCCACCCCAAACTTCTATTCCAACCTCAGTAAATGACCTTCTACACGATTTCAACTTAAAAATCACAAAAACCATTGATGATATTGCACCCATTAGATCCAAATGCATCTCTGGTAAGCAAAAAGCTCCCTGGAGAACTGCCCCATCCGTAAAGACTCAAAAAAGAGAATGTCGTAAAGCAGAGCGCAGATGGAGAAAAACAAACCTTCAAGTCCACTATGATATCTATAAAGAGAATCTTCAGAACTATAACTTAGAAATAAGAAGTGCCAGGCAATCATTTTTCTCTAAGATCATAAACAATAACATAAATAATGCCCGCATCCTTTTCAGAACTGTTGACAGACTAACAAATCCCCCAACACCCATTGCTCAGGAATTTCACTCAACTAGTAAATGCAATGAGCTTGCATCCTTTTTTAACAATAAAATAGAAACCATTAGACAAGGCATTAGGTCTTCTGTGTCAGGCATGAAAAACATGTCCCCATTAACAACCCCAAATAGGGCGGACATAACAACCATGTCACAATTTAACACCATTGATTACAAGACCCTAGATAAAATCATGTCACGTCTTAAACCATCCACCTGTGCCCTTGATGTCCTGCCAACAAGCTTTTTTATACAAATAATTAACACCTCCCTTTCATCAGGAATCTTCCCTGAAGCCCTGAAAACTGCAGTTATTAAGCCTCTACTAAAAAAGAACGGCCTAGACCCATTTGTACTAAACAACTACAGACCCATATCAAACCTTCCCTGTACAGGAAAAATTATTGAAATGGTTGCCCACGAACAACTTAGCAATTATTTGACCCTAATTGATCTCTTTGATGACTTTCAATCAGGCTTTCGCCCCCTACATAGCACTGAAACGGCCCTTATTAAGGTCCTTAATGACATTCGCGTAAACACAGACTCCGGAAAAATCTCAGTTTTGGTACTACTAGATCTTAGTGCTGCCTTTGACACTGTAGACCATGACATTCTAATAGATAGACTAAAAACCTGGGTAGGACTCTCGGGCACTGCCCTAAACTGGTTTAGATCCTACCTACAGGACAGAAGCTACTATGTCTCCATTGGCAACTTTGTATCTGACCAAATTAAAATGACATGTGGGGTTCCCCAAGGGTCAATCCTTGGCCCCCTTCTATTCAATCTCTACATGCTTCCATTGGGACACATCATAAAAAAGAACAAAATTGCCTACCACAACTATGCGGATGACACTCAAATCTACATAGCCCTCTCACCGAACGACTATAGTCCCATTGACAATCTCTGTAATTGCATTGAGCAAATAAACGCCTGGATGACACAAAACTTCCTCCAACTAAACAAGGACAAAACAGAGATAATTGTATTCGGTGCACCTGACAAAAGATCGAAAGTCAGTGCAAAACTTGATTCTCTCTCTCTTCACAGTAAAAAACAGGTCAGAAATCTTGGTGTAATTCTAGACTCCGATCTAAACTTCAACAGCCACATAAACTCAATAACTAAATCAGCCTACTATCACCTGAAAAACATAACAAGAATGAGAGGTTTCATGTCCAAGCAAGACCTTGAAAAACTCATCCATGCATTTGTTTCGAGTAGACTTGATTATTGTAATGGTCTACTAACAGGCCTATCTAAAGGAGCTGTTCGTAAATTGCAGCTCATCCAAAACGCCGCTGCTAGGGTCCTAACAAAAACAAAGAAATTTGAACACATTACACCAATCCTGAGATCCCTGCACTGGCTACCAGTCTCTCAGAGAATTGAATTCAAAATCCTCCTAATTACATACAAATCACAAAATGGTCTTGGACCAAAATACATATCAGATCTCCTCCCACCCTATATTCCCGCAAGGTCCCTAAGGTCAGCTGAGACAAATCAGCTAATAATTCCAAGAGTAAAAACAAAACACGGTGCAGCAGCTTTCAGTCACGCTGCTGCATGCTCCTGGAACAAACTCCCTGAAGAAATCAAACAGGCCCAAACCCTTAAAATATTTAAATCTAAGCTAAAAACCTTCATGTTTTGCACCAGTTATGATTAAACACAAACACTTCTATCAATGTCTTTTTTCCATTAACTATTGTCTTTTTAAATGTTTTATCTATTTACTTCTTATATTTGCTTTTATTCATTGTAATTTTTATTTTCTTATGCTCCTCTTGTGGAGGGATGTGGAGGGATATGGAGTGGTGTAGAGGGATGTAGAGGGATGTAGAGGGATGTAGAGGGATGTGGAGGGATGTAGAGGGATGTAGAGGGATGTGGAGGGATGTAGAGGGATGTGGAGGGATGTAGAGGGATGTGAAGGGATGTGGAGGGATGTAGAGGGATGTAGAGTGATGTGGAGGGATGTAGAGGGATGTAGAGGATTGTAGAGGAATGTGGAGGGATGTAGAGGGGTGTAGAGGGATGTAGAGGGATGTAGAGGAATGTGGAGGGATGTAGAGGGTTGTAGAGGGATGTGGAGGGATGTAGAGGGGTGTAGAGGGATGTAGAGGGTTGTAGAGTATGTAGAGGGATGTAGAGGGATGTGGAGGGATGTAGAGGGATGTGGAGGGATGTAGAGGGATGTAGAGGGATGTAGAAGGATGTGGAGGGATATGATTAAACACAAACACTTCTATCAATGTCTTTTTCCCATTAACTATTGTCTTTTTAAATGTTTGATCTATTTACTTCTTATATTTGCTTTTATTCATTGTAATTGTTATTTTCTTATGCTCCTCTTGCTGTATTTTTAAATAATGCATGTAAAGCACTTTGAATTGCCCCTGTTGTATGAAATGTGCTATACAAATAAACTTGCCTTGCCTTGCCTTGCCTTGGAATGACATACTCTATCTGATGACACTACCGTACAGGATGGCCTCTTGAACCCCTGAATGTAGAGGTTTTATTTTCTTTTTCATGTAGAATAATTTGTTATGGTGTGTTCAGACTTTTACCCCGCAAGGACTCGAGCCCTACTCTGTAACCTGCATGTACAGGTCTGTTGTTTCTACAACTTCTACCTCCATGTGTACAACTCTGTGTAGTAGCAGTAGCAGCAGCAGCAGCGCCGGGTCTGTGCTCACCTCTGCTTTCTGGCTGTTATATTCTCTGGGACCACTTTGGGTTGTTGGTTTCACCTCTCTTGCTCTCTCTTTCTTTATTGCCTCATTCCATCTGTTTTCTTCTTGTTTCTCCATGGCAAATGTTTCTCGCTGATTTCCATTGTTTCATTTCACCCCTCCTTCCTCCCTCTATCCATCTCTGTGTCCCTGGTCTACTTGCCGTAGCTAGTACAACTAAAGTGAGAGAGAGAGAGAGAGAGAGAGAGAGAGAGAGAGGGAGGGAGAGAGGAAGAGAGAGGGAGAGAGATGGAGAGAGAGAGAGATCAATAGATTAACTGAGTGCTCATTAATTATGCATCCCAGCCCTACAGCACTTGTACGTAAAGAGAATGTGCTGGAGGATTGACGTGTAAAAGCTTTAAAGTACAGGCCTGTTTACTTGTTTCAAAGCATGCAGGGTGCCGCTGCCGTGGTCTGCAGAGTTGAGGCGAGCTGTGTGTGTGTCCAGCCCCTGACCCCTGCAGCCGTCGCCCACTGTGGAGAGAGGAGAGGGACAGAAGGGAGGCAGAGAGAGGTGGAGATGGGGATGAGGAAGATTAGAGAAGGAGAGGGGGGAGAGGGGGGAGAGAGGGGCGGCAGAGAGAGGTAGAGATGGGGATGAGGAAGGTTAGAGAGGGGGGAGAGGGGGGAGAGAAGGGAGGCAGAGAAAGGTAAAGATGGCGATGAGGAAGGTTAGAGAGGGAAAGGGGGGAGAGAGGGGTGGCAGAGAGAGGTAGAGATGGGGATGAGGAAGGTTAGTGAGAGAAAGGGGGGAGAGGGGGAAGAGAGGGGCGGCAGAGAGAGGTAGAGATGGCGATGAGGAAGGTTAGAGAGGGAAAGGGGGGAGAGGGGGGACAGAGGGGAGGCAGAGAAAGGTAGAGATGGCGATGAGGAAGATTGGAGAGGTTAAGGGGGGAGAGAGGGGTGG
>NC_137689.1:17596712-17601712 GCF_963989245.1 Nansenia antarctica
CGTCTAAATGCCAAATTAATACACTGGTTGACAATGACTGTCACCCCCCGTGCCCTTGCTATCGGAAAGAGGATAAATGGCCACCAGTTAGTTCTCATTACATATTGATAGAAGAATAAAAGTATTAAGTATTAAGTGGGTGGAATTGTTCCTTTTCCTCAAGTTCAAAGCCACCGTTTAACCACATTTCAATTGATGTTTTATTTACTGTTGAAACCACCACTATGATCGTTTCATCCTGGATAGTTTCTCTGCCACAGGGTTATAGGGTGTGACACACACACACACACACACACACACACACATCTCCATATGATCATACACAGTGGTCCCATAGGCAGGCAGACAGGGAAGGGTAGAGTAGCTGGAGCTGAGCTGTGGTTTGTGGGTTCCGTGTCTCTCTTCTCCCCCATAGCTCCACTCAGGATGCAGTGGTAACTGTTTGTTTATTTTGAAGCATGGAGTGACGGATAGGTCTAATTTCGGCTGTGGGACGAATAGGAGGAGAGGAGAACAGAGGAGAGGGTTGAATATGACACCTCTGCTGCTCTCCCTCAGAACACTGATCACAGCACACACACACACACACACACACACACACACACCATCACCTGTTCCCCTGACGACCAGTCTCTCAGGCAACAGCACCCCCTTCACGACTCTGTTTACTAAACTTTCCACCTGTGAAATATTTATTAGGTGAGGGAGGCCGCTTTAACTCAGAGGTGTGTGTGTGTGTGTGCGCGCGCGTGTGTGTGTGTGTGTGTGTGTGTGTGTGTATGCATGTATGTGTGCGTGCAGGTGTGTGTGTGCGTCTGTGTGCGCGCGCGCGTGTGTGTGTGTCACTCCGGTGTATTGGGATGTACTGTACAGTTTATGTGCGTGTGTGTGTGTGTGTGTGTGTGTGAGAGAGTGTGTCGCGGGTGGGGGGTTAGGAGGGCAGAGGAGATAAGTGAAGGACTGTGAGGGGTGTAAGGTTGCTGGTCTGTGTGTGTTTGTAGCTGGTGATTTAGTCTGGTAAAGGGAAGGCTCTCTGGCACTACAGGGATGTGTTGAGTTACAGTCGAGTAGAGGATGAGAGACGGGGTGTAACAAATGCTACTTTAAGTACATGAATACAATATTTATTACCGTAATCTCTTAAAGCTGGTAAAACCAGTAGTGCTGTAAATTGACTAGCCCTTTTATGTCAGGAGATTGTAGTAGTTTTGCCTTCTACTAAAACAAATGAATGTATATTTTATTCACTATTTACAGGAATGTGCTTTACATTTCTTTCTCACTTCACGAATCCGAAAGACATCTAAATGCAAAATGACCCAATGACAAAGTCCCATTAGAGATGCATGGTTAATGTCATTGGGATCTTTAAAAGAAATGGACAGTATTTCTAAAAAGAACAGTGAAAGTGACATAGAGCCCAAGGTCACGCCAGGTCCAGAGTTCACAGAGCTCCACATGGGCAGTAACCCAAGATGGCCAGGGAGATAAAAGGCCAAAGGTCAGACACGCAGAGACTGTAGCACCCCATCATCTCTCCTGTTTTCTCCACTTCTCTTTTCCTCCCTCCCCCTCTTTTTGACATCTTTCTCTATGACATCTTTTCTCTGTCGCTCTCTCTCTCTCTGTAGCTCTCCCTCTCTCTCTCTCTCTCTCTCTCTCTCTCTCTCTGAATACTGTTTGTGTTTGTGTATGTGTGTGTGTGTGTGTGTCAATATTGTTGTTTACCCTCTCTATCACCAGATTCACCACACACACAAACACTCACAAACACGCACACACACAGAAAAACATGTGTGTGTGTGTGTGTGTGTGTGTGTGTGTGTGTGTATGTGTGTGTGTGTGTGTGTGTGTGTGTGTGTGCGTGTTTCACTGTTGTTATTTACCACTCCTCCGAATTCCACATCCTGAATCTCATTGGACAATGAAATAGGAAGTAAAGTGAGTGTGAAGCTCATGAATCATTAAGGAGGGTTTGTTTTGCCTCATGAATGTAATTAATACATAATTAATATTTAAAGATCGCCTCGTTTATCAAATTAAATTTCTCCACAACTCTCTTCACCACAATGGAAGTAACAGAATAGAAAAACAAACAAACAGAAGGTTCTGGCAGGGAGAAGAGAGACAGGAGGGAAAAAAGACCAGAGAGAGAGGGAGAGAGACAGAGAATGGGTCTAATTAGGTCTTAATTAGGTCTTAATTAGAAGGCAGGTAGATGAGGCGGTGGTGTCTTTTGTCTGCTCTAGTCACTCTGGGGAAGAGGTACAGTAGCGTTGACAACGTCAGGGCAAACTGATGATTTCCCACAATGTTTACATGTTATTATCCATGTCAGTCAAGAACTAAAGCTAAAGGCAGACTCCAGGAGATAGTATCAAGTCAAAAGTCACATTATACTACTTATTTTACTAATGTTTTTTTTCCTAGCACCAGGGGAGACCCCCCTCCCAAATTTCGTTGTATGGTACCTGTACTGTATTAATGACAATAAAGACCATAAAGACCATTCATTCATTGTCTTCGGGCTGCCTCTCCTTGGTACCAGGGCACAGACGTGTTTGTTACCATTCCTCATTCCATTCCATGCATTACAATGAGCCCGTCCTCCTATTTCTACCTCCACCAGCCTCCCCTGGTTGGTAGTGTACTGTATATTGTATCTCTGTCCCCCCCACCTCCAGAAGCGGGTCAGTAGACCAGAGCTGTTCAATGTTTCAGCCCATTCTGGAGCAGCCAAACGCGGGGTGTCCCCTGGTCCTAAAGAGAGTCCCGCGGGGGGACACAGCCAGAGAACAGTGACATATTTACTGTCCTCGTTCACAGGCGGTCTGAGCGAGCCAGCGACCTGGGACATGAGCCTCCACTGCCTGCTGCTGAGAATAATGCTGTCTCTGAATAAATGATAATTGTATGATTATTTCTATAATATATGAGACGAGGCCTATATTTGAAATGCATAGCACGGGGAGTCTGGAACTTATTTCTGTTGAGGAGGTCAGAGCGAGTCCATGCATTTAGTTTGTCTTGACCTTGTTTGCGATTGAATTATGCACATACTGTTACAGTGTTTCCCTGGTCTCTACAAAAGGTGACACCAATTACTGCATATTTTGCAGAATTCTTTATTTGCAACATTGGACACACATAAAAAAACACATAAACATGTAACAATGTCACTGAACAGTTCACTATATAATACATATCCACCCCCCCCCCCCCCCCTACAACCCCTCTCCCCCCCCCAAACAAAACCTTTCATCTAATCCTTCTCTCCCTCTCTCCTCCACGCTATCCCTCCATCCTTGCCTCTGGAGACTGACATGAGAGTGTGGCTCTGAGCGGTCTTAAGTGGGGACTAAGTAGGGCGCTTCAGTCTGTCAATACATCACTATTGACCTCTACTGTGATAAGGGCAGGACTCTGTTTGTAGGGCTTTGGGGTGTAAGTGACTTTAAGTATGCTAATCATCAGTGTATGATTCCCTCACACTAGCAGGAAGCGACACAGGCCCTTGGTATGACGTGTCGTCATTTCTGTTGTTTCTTTATGTTCTATTTGAACACACATATTATCAGTTTGCCAAAGATAGTCTTAATGCAGTGAATTAAAGGCAGAGGTGACCATTGTGTGAAGTACAGTAAACGCAGGGTGTGTGTTTTAGTGTGAGCCATTTCCGATGTGTTGGCTGTAAGGGGTTGAGGCAGGAGCCAGGGCCAGCAGAGACGGTCTACAGTATCACGTCTTTACAGTACACGTTTTTTCAGCTCATTCGTATACAGTGTAAGAGGATGTTTTGTCAAGAAATACCATAAGAAATATCATTCACTGACAGCTATATCAGCTGTATTCGTTTTGAACCAGTGAACCATCTTGCAAGGTGCATGTGGTGTGTGTTTGTGTGAAAGACGAATAGAGATATGTATGTTGTTGTTGTTGTTGTTGTTGTTGTTGTTGTAGTTGTTGTTGTTAGTCTATATAGTACATGTGTTTACAGCAGGTGTTTTGCTTGTGTGTTTATAGTATTGCACATGAAATCACTGGTGTATTGGGACGTACTGTGTGTGTGTGTGTGTGTGTGTGCGTGTGCGTGTGCGTGTGCGTGTGCGTGTGCGTGTATGTGTGTGTGTGTGTGTGTGTGTGTGTGTGTGTGTGTGTGAGTGAGTGAGTGAGTGAGTGAGTGAGTGAGTGAGTGAGTGAGTGAGAGAGAGAGAGAGAGAGAGAGAGAGAGAGAGAGAGAGAGAGAGAGAGAGAGAGAGAGAGAGAGAGAGAGAGAGAGAGAGAGAGAGAGAGAGAGAGAGCAGTGGTCAAAGACCAGGTCAAACTATTATGGGGCCCTAATTGTTTTTTAATTTTTTAATTATAATATCATTTGGTAATAATAAAAACAATAAGAAGAAGAAGAAGAAGAAGAAGAAGAAGAAAAAGAAAAAGAAAAAGAAGAAGAATAGGAAACTGTGTGGGCCTAGCCATTTAAATTGAAATCAAATTCTAGAATAAAATACTATATATTATTGAAAGCAAGGCTAAAGAAAAGCCTTCAGTTGCTTTTTAAAAGAGCCAAATGAGTTGCTGAAAAAACACTCGGGGCCCTCTAGCGGCCAGGCCCGACATGCAGCATGCTGTCTGTGTATAGGGAGAGACAGTACTGTGTGTGAGTCAGAAAACAGAGGGCTCCTTACACACTCTTCCTGGGTTCCCTGATCTGACGGAGACTCCCGCTAATGGGTTAATTTAATTCCACCAGGCAGCGCACTCTGGCTTGTTGGGAACAATTAGCCGGGAATGGAGTGGTGAATATTTAATGAAGAGCAAGGTAGAGAGAGAGAAAACAGAAGATGAGAGAAAAAATCCTTTTAGCAGAGCAAGCAGAGGGCAATGAGGGACTCGCCTCGCCCGCTCTGCTGTCTTCCCCTGTCTCAATCACTCACTTCCACAGCCCTCTCTCTTCTTCCACCTTTCTCTCTCCTCTCCCTCCTTCTCCCTCATTCACTTACTCT
>NC_137689.1:17606712-17611712 GCF_963989245.1 Nansenia antarctica
TCCTCCCAGCCCGCGCCTCTTCCTACATTACCTGGATCACAGAGCATACAGTCCCCAGGGGGGCACACACACACACACACACACACACACGCACACACACACACACACACACACACCCGCACACACACACAGACACACACACAATCAATTTTTACCACTTAGATGATCGTTTAGAGTTCATCACTGAGTTTTTTTTGCATTGATTCAAGAGAGACTACATGAAGCAAAAACAAAAGACAAAAAAACGTCAAACTGGCGGCGTTCATGTGGGACAGCAGCAACTGCATTGAATACATTTGACTGTGTGACCATGGCCTTTGTCCCATATCATTTCAATAACATTTTACAGATATCGGCCACTAGATTCAACATGACATTTGCTCTCATGCAAACTATTTCAGTCCATTGTGATTCATTTCAAATACATTGTGTGTGTAGTAATTACACAGTAGCTGCTGCTGCTACTACTGTACCATTTAAATCCATATGTTTACCACTCTGCTTACAGTTAGTTGAGGTATGGTAAAGTGGGACCAACTGTATCAGATACGGACGTTTTTTTTTGTCTTTTGTCAGTACTGAGTAACTGAGTATCTGATTAGTGAAATGAGGGTGTTGATAAGATCAGGCGTCATCCTCACCACGGTGACCACGGCCTGCTGTAAAGCTGTTACTGACCTGCCCTGTGACCATTGTTTACCTTACCTTCATAAACACCACAGTCCATAAAAGACCCTGCCGTGCTTCGACGAAGGGGGGTATAACTGTATTGTTTTGTCACAGTCCTTACTGTGACAAATAACACAATCTGTTGTCATTGTGCTCCCCCGCCCTCTCTCCTCTAGACCCCCCCCCCCCCCCCTCCCTCCTTCCACCCTCATGCCAACAGCAGGTGTGTGATGGTAGGCCTGCCTGCCTCCGAGGGGAGGAAGGTTTAGGCCCTGGAGCTGAGGGAGGGAGGGAGGGAGGGAGGGAGGGAGGGATGGTCTATGGATGAGCAGCAGAGGATCAGACAGGCAGGAAGAGACCAGGGCTTGCAGACAGACAGACAGACAGACAGACAGACAGAGGACAAGGCCCACTTTGGGAAATAAGTGTTTTCATTAACACTTTCATGTGCTCTGGGATCATACACATTTGTTGATGTAAATAACTATTCCTAAGTTGAAGAAATAAAGTCCAATCCACTGGAATCCAGAGAGTGGCTAACAGAGCTAGTGAAGGTGGAGCTGTTATAGCACGTAGCATGCCTATTCATGGAAAACTCTGCTAATTTCATTTTGCGCCTTATTTCCACTATTTCGTTCTGACTGATTGTCTCTTTGGTCATGATGATTTAGTATGAAAACACTTTCATCGGTTTATCATTTGGAGTGGATAGTGTACATAGCCTTTATTTATGTAAACCAGCTCCTTTCCCTTCTTGTTTTTTTCGGGTTTTTTTTCTTTCCTAGCACCAGGGGAGCCACCCCTCCCAAATGTCGTTGTTTGGTACCTGTACTATAGCAATGACAATAAAGACCATTCATTCATTCATTCATTCATTCATTCATTCATTTGCCACCAAGTTCTTACTAGAGCATCACCCCACCTACAGCAAAGCCCAGGGCAACAATGACAGCAGCAGTGTAAAATAAAACTCCCCAAAGTTTGATTGAAACAGAGGAGCCCAGACAGACATTCCCAAAGCAGACATTCTAGAAACCCGTCCTTGTTTGACTTCTATCTATCTGTGTGTGTGTGTGTGTGTGTGTGTGTGTGTGTGTGTGTGTGTGTGTATGAGTGTGTGTGTGTGTGTGTGTGTGTGTGTGTGTGTGTGTGTGTGTGCGTGTGTGTGTGTGTGTGTGTGTGTGTGTGTGTGTGTGTGTGACAGACAGACAGACAGTCAAGTCAGACAGAGTGTGTCTCTTCATTAATGATGATGTTATCAGCTTCATTAACATTGATGAGTGTGTGACTGGAGTGGAGGGACTTGCAGGGCTGCTGTGGTGCTGGCTAGGTCTGGGACACAGCCAGGGAGACATGCCCTCTTTGTGCTCCGCACCACTTGATAAGCTACATTAACTACATGAGCTACACTCACTGAACACTTTATTAGGAACGCTGCAAGGCCTCCCTTTGCTCTCAAAACAGCCTCAATTCTTCATGGCATTGATTCCACAAGATGCTGGGAACATTCCTCTGAGATTCTGGTCCATGATGACATGATTGCATCACTCAATTCCTGCAGATTTTTTCAGGGGCACTTTCAAGCTCTGAATCTCCCGTTCTCCCACATCCCATAGGTGTTCTATTGGATTCAGATCCGGTGACAGGGAAGGCCACTGAAAAACACTGAACTCATCGTCATGTTCCTGAAACCAGTTTGAGACGACTTTTGCTTTGTGACATGGTGCATTATCATGCTGGAAGTAGGCATTAGAAGATGGGTACATTCATTGTGGCCATGAAGGGTTGCACATGGTCAGCAACAATACTCAAATCGGCTGTGGCATTCAAGCCATGATTGATTGGTATTAACGGGCCCAAAGTGTGCCAAGAAAACATTCCCCACACCATTACACCACCTCAATGAATTTGAAGGTGTACAGGTGTTCCTAATAAAGTGTCCAGTGAGTGTATATCAGCTCAGGGGTTAGATAGACTTAGTTACACTGGGACACAGAGGCTGCAGACAGTCAGACCTGCAGCAGACCTAGTCTGCAGACAGCCCCTGACATGACCCAGCTCTCCGGTGTCTCTATGGGAAGGCCTGTTGTACACTTACCGTATAGTATGGACACCAGGGATTCTTTCAGCTGTTTCTCAGGGTTTCCTTTAAGCCCGGAGGCCCGACGTTTGTAGTGTTAGGTTACTGCCATCAGATCCAGGCCCGGCTGGGTCGGGTTACCTTCAGAGCCAGACAGACGTCATCACCACCTCCACATGCAGTAGAAACTACAAGGAGAACCAGGGGAGGCTGCTGGAGGTCGACATCAGAGGACGGGCTCATTGTAACACATGGAACGGCATCCATGGGTGGCACAAAATAAAAATAACGGCATCCATGGGTAGCACAAAATGAAAATATACAGTACATATACTGTAGGTAGCCTAGGAGTTAGAGAGGCCGGCCAGCAATCGGTTCGATCCCCACCCCAGGAGGTAGCCGGATGCCAGGGTTGCTGGCGTCATATCTAAGGTGCCTACCACTGGCGTTGTGCCCTTGAGCAAGACACTTACTGCTCCAAGGGCGCTGAAGATGGCTGACCCTGTGCCCAGTGCTCTGCTCTCCCTGGGGGAGACTTGTGCACTAACTACATTTCGTTGTCTTAGTACTTGTAGTGCTCTGTTCAATGACAATAAAGTTGAATCTTATCTTACACTCAAACATTAATTAATACACACACACACAGCATCACAATACTCACACTGCAAATATGCAGCCTTGATATAAACAATAAGGGTAAAAAGCGATGTTGATTATCCCCCATAGACTGTAGATTGCCTGAAGTTGTATTGCGGTGGAGTTGGACAGAGCTGAATACTAATGCTTCTGTTATTCTCACATCTCTGTTACGTCATTATCGATGATGAGGTAACCATAGTAATCATCGTCATGGTGTGTAAGATGTGTCTCTTTGAGGCTCTGACTACACATGTGTGACTGTGGCCTGATAGGCAGACTGCAGGATAAGAGGGGGACAGGAAGAGGAAAGAGAAATGAGAGAAAGAAGAAAGTGTGTGTGTGTGTGTGTGTGTGTGTGTGTGTGTGTGTGTGTGTGTGTGTGTGTGTGTGTGAGAGAGAGAGAGAGAGAGAGAGAGAGAGAGAGAGAGAGAGAGAGAGAGAGAGAGAGAGAGGTCTGAGTCCATGGGCAGTAGTATATAATATTAAAGGCCCTTAGTGAAGGCAGGGTGCCATCAGAGAAGCCCTCTTGCTGCACAGTCCACCCCCCTCACCAGCCAGTTCTCTCTCTCTCTCACACACACACACACACACACACACACACACACACACACACACACACACACACACACACACACAAACACTCCACAGACTGGAAATACAATAGATAGATGTGTGTGTTATTTTTCTGCTAAGGAACCTGAACTGTACATTGTGTGAGATCTACCAATGATCCGGCGGTAGCTTGTTACTATGACTGTCAGTTGCCTTCTGTCCTTTCTTCCTCTTTTTTTTCTCCTTCTCTCTCTCTTTCTCTCTCCATCACTCTGTTTCACTCTCTCTCTCTCTCCCTCTTTCTGCCTCTCTCTAGGCAGACCATTTGACACACTCAGACAGACAGGGTCTGTGTGCGAGCCCTATTTCTTTATTTGTGCGCCTGCCAGCGTGTGTATATCGCTACAATACATCATTTATATATTCATACTTCTTTCATGCCAGAGGGGGGTTTAACTCAGACTAGGGCTGTGTCATCAGTTTGACTGCCTGTCATTGGTGGATCACACAGAGTCCCTGAGCGCCTGTGATCTCCTGTGATTGACAGCTGTACGATGTATGATGTGGATGGCTCACCTGCTGTGATGTGTGATGTGTGTGTGTGTGTTCTAGTATTCTGTGTGACAGCCACGTGGACTGTCTGGACTGGAAGGGCCACCGCTTCTGTCTGTCTGCTGTACTGTACTGCCTTGAGGCATCAGCCTCAGGTAGCGGTAGCATTAAACATGAACACACACACACACACACACACACACATACACACAGACAGTCAGACACACACACACACACACACAAACACACTTAGACAGAGACACATACACAGACACACACACACACACACACACACACACACACACATCCAAGGCCTGGCTACAGTAGACCGTTGTGCTGTGAGGTGATGAGCTGAGAGGACTGTGAGACAGTGTGGTGGAGGTGTCCCGTGTGTTCTTCTCTTCTGTACACTCACCCTGTGTGCTAACCCCTGACCTCTCTCTCTCTCTCTCTCTCTTCCCTTCCCTCCTCTTTCTTTTGGGACCCTCCTACAAGTGGCTCCCAGTGT
>NC_137689.1:17616712-17631712 GCF_963989245.1 Nansenia antarctica
GTATAATCCTCCCTAAACAGATCCCTCACCAAACATTTCAAATGACCCAACGGCACCAGAGTGTCTATTTGTAAAGTAACCTGTAGGTCATTCCATGTCCGTGGAGCACATTAACTAAAAACTGTTTTCCCCAATGTTGCAGACACCAGGCCCGTTGGCAGAACCAACACCTTGGGCCCATAGCTACCACCAGGCCTGGGCAGACACCGTGGGCCCATAGCTACCACCAGGCCTGGGCAGACACCTTGAGCCCATAGCTACCACCAGGCCTGGGCAGACACCTTGAGCCCATAGCTACCACCAGGCCTGGGCAGACACCTTGAGCCCATAGCTACCACCAGGCCTGGGCAGACACCTTGGGCCCATAGCTACCACCCATAGCTACCACCAGGCCGGGGCAGACACCTTGGGCCCATAGCTACCACCAGGCCTGGGCAGCCACCGTGGGCCCATAGCTACCACCAGGCCTGGGCAGACACCTTGGGCCCATAGCTACCACCAGGCCTGGGCAGACACCCGTGAGAACCCATGAAAACAACCAGTAAAATGGGAGTTTTAAAAGAAGTGCTTTATATGGAAATAAAATGTAATGATAAGCCCTTCTTGAAGTCAAAGACTCCCAACTCACAGACTGATATAAAACTGATATAAAAGACAATAGTCGGTGCGGAAACTATCCCTGGAGATGAACCACACAGAGCGGTAAAAAAGAGTTTAACGGTTTGAGAACTGAGGATGCCGCGTGGAGGTAAATTGTGTCACCATAGTTCAGGACAGGGAGGAGTGCTGCCTGGACAATCCTCCTATTCTCTTGTTTTTTTTATGTTTATTCAACATGCATTTTAAAAGACGGCATGAAGATGTAATTTACAATTGTTCAAGGACAAGCCGACATTATATATGTAGGTGGTGGGGCGCTTAGGGGGCGTAGCGGTCTTAAGTGCTGACCATGTCACCGCAGGGTTCCCGGTTCGATTCCAGCCGCAGACATATCCTGCATGTCATCCCTTCTCTCTCTCTCTCTCACCCATCCTTCCTGTCAATCTCTACTGTCTCTGTCACAATGAAAATATGAGTGGGACTGCCCCACTCAGAAAAAATTACTTTAAAAAAAAATATATGTAGGTGGTAAACAGCTGTGGAGTATATATTGTATTTCATAGCAGGAAATCACTGCCTCAAACAGATTGCGGAGATTTGCTGTAGAATTCCATTGTAATTATTAGAGAGGTATTATAGTATTATTATAGTACTGTTATGATGCTATTCAGATGATCAGTAGATACTGAATGAGTAACCCAAAATAAATGTGTGCTTCCCTGGAGTCCGAGGCCTGCCTTATCCTGTCGGGTCAGTTATGGTGAGCTCAGTGATCATTTATCAGCTCCGTACTGTAACTGTCACAGCCCACTCAGCCAAAGGTTGCTAGGTATCACAGCTTTTGTTCCGATAATCTAAAGTAAAACAAACCAAAGGCTATAGTTGACGTCTCAAACACACACACACACACACACCCCCCCCACACACGCACACACACACACACACACACACACACACACACACTTGGCACAATAAAACTACACATGCGAAACACATTGTGTGGTGGCATGTTTGAGCACATCGTTTCTCCTGAGTCACTGTGGACAGAGGCCCCAGACTGACGTGCGTGATGAGGTCACACTCCCTCTCTCTGACACCCACGGTCCAGGCGTTAAACACTGAGCAATGCAGTCTGACGGGTCACAGAGCACTGGAAAAGAACAGACTCTTTTCAGCTCTTCCAGCTCTTCCAGCTCTCCAAGAACTGCCTCTGTCTCTCTCTCTCTATCTCTAGGAACGGACGTGTGTGTGAGGCTGATGTGTGGAGACGGCTGACACGGTCATGTGGAGTCAGGGTGGCTGTTTGGAGATGGAGAGAAAGGGAGAGGGAGAAACAGAGATGGGGGGAGAGAGAGAGAGAGAGAGAGATGAAGAGGAAGAGGGAGAGAAAGTGAGAGAGAGGGGGAGAGAGAGAGAGGGGATATGTGATCCTGCCAGGATTTGGGGACACTGATAAGGGGCGCACAACAGTGCCTGTGTGAGGGATTTGGCCGAACAGAATCAGTCTTACAGAGAGAGAGAGAGAGAGAGAGAGAGAGAGAGAGAGAGAGAGAGAGAGAGAGAAAAGAAAAAAAAGGAGGGAGAGCGAATGTCAGTCCAATGTGGCCCTGGTTCTGCTGATGAGTGGGTCTGTCTGAGTTAGGAAGGGGGCTCATCCCGGCCCACACTGAGTCCATTGTGGTTCTCTAATCTCTGTCCTCCAGTTTGTCCCTGTCCGTCGACCCGACCCAGGCCCGGCCATATCCCCTGAGATAACCCTAGCCAGGGGGGAGGCCTGTGCACATACACACATATACTGTAGAAAACTCTCCATATACAGCTAATTCTCTATACAGTGACTCTTTATACAGCTAATCCCCCACACCTCAGGGATCGTCTGAGGCTTCCACCCCCCCCCACACACACACACACACACACGCACACACACACACACACACACACACACACACACACACACACACACACTTATAAATCTCCCTATACAGGTGCAAATCCCATACTGACATGTGGGGTATCTGTCAGTAGTGTATTGTACACGCCTAATTTACCCTGGCAGTGTTATTGCATATCCCTGCAGTATCTTTTGTTCATGCCAAATAAATAAACGCCGGGTGTGGCATGTCAAAATATGATATTTGGTTTAATAGGCATCATGTGTGTGCGCAGTATGTGAGAGATGATGGATGATATAACAGAGGGTATTAAATGAGCGTGTCTGGGCAGGGGAGCTGTCGAACCTTACACTGCTGCTCTACTCTGCTGGGGCTACAGGTACCAGGTGGGACTGGGGATCAGGTGTGGAGGACTACAGGTAGTAGGAGGGACTGGGGATGAGGTGTGGAGGACTACGGGTACCAGGTGGGACTGGGGATCAGGTGTGGAGGACTACAGGTAGTAGGAGGGACTGGGGACCAGGTGTGGAGGACTACAGGTAGTAGGAGGGACTAGGGACCAGGTGTGGAGGACTGCAGGTAGTAGGAGGGACTGGGGTTCAGGTGCGGAGGACTACAGGTACCAGGTGGGACTGGGGATCAGGTGTGGAGGACTACAGGTACCAGGAGGGACTGGGGACCAGGTGACAAGCTGGTGCATCTTCTCATCTTCTCTATTCAACCATCAATCCGTCTGCCAGTGTAATGTTTGAACATCATGTTCTCTGAGTGAGAGAATCCATGTTGGCTCTTACACCGCAGCAGTAGCACCCCCCCCCACCCCCCCCCCCCCCCCCCCCCCCGGCCGCTCAACCTGTCCTACATGTGTTACTCTGGATGACAGAGGCCATCATAGAGAATGTATCACCCAGCCAACGATGACAGCATGTTTCCCTCACATCAGTACATGCTGTTCCTAATTCGTAGGAATGAACACACAAACATTTACCTTGGCACTTTAGAGTTGGCAATCTGACGCAACGATGCTCTGGCTTGCCGCATTCTCAGCTTCAAGACTATCTGTAGCTCAGCCCATGTGATGAAGTTGCAGAGAGAAGGGCAGGAGACATGGAGGGAGGAGCGAGACAGAGAGGGAGTAAAAGAGGGGGGGGAGAGAGAAAAAGAGAGAGAGAGAGAGAGAGACAGGGGGAGGAGGAGAAAGAAAGAGAGAGAGAGTCTATTGATACAGATGTTCTCAAGGTCTCACATTCTGTGCAATCAACTGTTGATTCACAGTGTCATTCTTATAATAATCGGAGTCCAGTAGTATCACTACCTGTGTCAATAGCAGGGCTAGTGTTTGCTAAAAGGTGCACACTCACAACCCTGACAGCCAGATGTTTCCATTGATAATGAGTTACCTCAGACAGGCTTCTCTGTCATGCCCGGACCGGTCCCAGACGCAGGCTCTATGTGGAACAGAAGCTTGGCACAGCAGCAGCAGCGCTGGCAGGCTGCACCACAGCTCTCTCTGAGGATGATTGCAGGGGTTTGACTGACATCCACGCAGCCCTGCGGCCTTTGTACCTGAACCTGTACCTGTACCTGGTCTGGTTTGGTCTGGTTTGGTTTGGTTTGGTTTGGTCTGGTTTGGTTTGGTTTGGTCTGGTCTGGTCTGGCCTAGTCTAGTCTGGTCTGGTTTGGTTTGGTCTGGCCTGGTCTGGTTTGGTTTGATCTGGTCTGGTCTGGCCTAGTCTAGTCTGGTCTGGTTTGGTTTGGTCTGGCCTGGTCTGGTTTGGTTTGATCTGGTCTGGTCTGGTTTGGTTTGGTCTGGTCTAGTCTGGTCTGGTTTGGTCTGGTCTGGCCTGGACTGGTCTGGCCTGGTTTGGTCTGCTCTAGTCTGGCCTGGTCTGGTCTGGTCTGGTTTGGTTTGGTTTGGTCTGGTCTGGTCTGGTCTGGTGTGGTCTGGTGTGGTCTGGTTTGGTCTGGTTTGAGCTGGTAGTACGGTCTGGTCTTGACTGGTCTGGTTTGGTTTGATCTGGTCTGGTCGGGTCCAAGTTAGCCAATCACTGTTGGATACCCTGGCTGAATCACATACGCCTGCAGGTATATTATCATACCAATCATACCACTGCAGCTAATCATGAGTGCAGAGGCTCAACAAACAAATGTGACTGTTTACTGTAAGTTTACCTGGATTTTTCCACATCTTTTTTACAATATTTGGTGTCGGTGTGAACTCCTCGATTGGAAGTGAAACAGTTAATTTGTTGTTTATTTATCTAAGAGTGTCATCATGTTTAGACTATTTATACTGTGGCTTCATATGCTTCCTGTTCCAAACTCTTAGATTGAGTCAGTGACATATACCATATCTGTGTCTACATACCTCTTCATATAAGAACACCAACACCATTCCTCTCCGCTTTCACATTTTTCACCTCCCCTGATGTTAATCTTTTAAAAAAAAAAAAAAAAATATATATAGGCTTCTTGTACCTGTTGTGCTATTTTGGTCCAGAGAGCTGACCCACATGTGTCTGCCAAGGGAATAATTCATCAGCTGTGGCCTCGGTGTCAGCTCTGAACTCTGGGCTTCTACAATAGAGCTGGTCCTTGGCCGTGGAAACAGACGATCCATGCTGGTGTTGGGGCACAATGGGCCACTGTAATTCCACACGAGGAGCCATTGAGTGACCACATCTCTCTCACACACACACACACACACACACTTGAACTCACTCACTCACACACACACACACACACACACACACACACACACACACATACACACTGCCTCGGGCCCTCAGGGACCAGCTGGTAAACTGAGCGCCACTTGGCTGTCACACGCTCAATGGTGCATCGTTTTACCGTTGCATTGTTGTTTGTGTCCGTGCTGTTGACACGTTTGGGGTGTCGTGGCAGTGTGAGGTTACGGTAGCGTGACACCTGCGATGAGATGGACCCGGAGAGCTCCACGCTGGCACGTATGGCCTGTGTAAACAATGTGTTTGTGTGTGTGTGTGTGTGTGTGTGTATGCATGCATGTGTGTGTGTGTGTGTGTGTGTGTGTGTGTGTGTGCGTGTGTGTGTGTGTGTGTGTGTGTGTGTGTGTGTGTGTGCGTGTATTTGTGCGTGAGCATGTGTGTGTGTGTGTGTGTGTGTTTGTGCATGTATTTGTGCGTGAGCATGTGTGTGTGTGTGTGTGTGTGTGTGTGTGTGTGTGTAATAAGAAGAAACCCTCAATCCACACTGGCATGCATGTCCTGTGTAAACAATGCTGTTCAACACACTACATAACATGGCTATCTTCATACTGGTGAACAGTCCTCTGGCCTGCGGGTAGAAGCTGTCCCAGAACCTGTCAGTGGTCTGAGTCTGGACACTCCAGTAGGGTTTGCCGAGAAGACAGGGCATGGCTGGGGTGACTGGGGTGGTTGGGGTGGCTGGGGTAACTGGGGTGGCTGGGGTGGCTGGGGTAACAGGGGTAACAGGGGTGTCTGGGGTGACTGGGGTGGTTGGGGTGGCTGGGGTAACTGGGGTGGCTGGGGTGGCTGGGGTAACAGGGGTAACAGGGGTGTCTGGGGTGACTGGAGTGGTTGCGGTGGCTTGGGATGGCTGGGGTGGTTGGAGTGACTGGGATGGTTGGAGTGACTGGGGTGGCTGGGGTGACTGGGGTGACTGGGGTAACTGGGGTGGCTGGGGTGGTTGGGGTAACTGGGGTGGTTGGGGTAACTGGGGTGGTTGGGGTAACTGGGGTGGTTGGGGTAACTGGGGTGGCTGGGGTGGTTGGGGTGGCTGGGGTGGCTGGGGTGGTTGGGGTGGCTGGGGTGGTTGGGGTAGTTGGGGTAACTGGGGTGGCTGGGGTGGCTGGGGTAACTGGGGTGGCTGGGGTGGTTGGGGTAACTGGGGTGGCTGGGGTGGCTGGGGTAGTTGGGGTGGCTGGGGTGGTTGGGGTGGCTGGGGTGGTTGGAGTGACTGGGAAGACTGGAGTGACTGGAGTGACTGGGGTGGCTGGGGTGACTGGGATGACTGCGGTCCCTGATGATCTTCCCTGCCTTCCTCTTGCACCTCATGGAGTAGATGTCCTGTCCTGAGCTCACGGCCTGTGATGAACTGGGCCGTTTTCACCACCCTCTGCAGGGCGTTACGCTCGAGGGCGGTGCAGCTGCCATATGTGTGCATGCGTGTGTATGACTCTGTGTCCCATCATGTCACAGTCAGTATACTGGATCTGGATGGGACACCAGAGTCAGGGCAGTTCAGACAGTTCATGTTCCTAGGCTCTCCTCCTCCTCTCCTCCTCCCCTCCTCCTCCTCAACGGGTGTTGACATCATAGTCGCAACATGTTACTCTGGTCGCTATGGTAACCGGTGGAAAAAGAAAAGACTTCCTGGCGTTGATATGACACCTGTACATCTCGACCGCAGTTATGCCATTTGGCACCCGCCCCATCCTTTAATTGTCCTCCCTGACGCAAGCAAGCTCCCACAAAACCCTTAGGGCACAGGTGGGTGGAACTCCACCCTCCCCTCCCCCAAACACACACACACACACACACACACACACACACACACACACACACACCCCAGTGGGAAAATAGTTCCACTTCAATGGAACAAGGAAACATAAAGTGCTGTGCAAATATTGACTTATGGCTTAAAATGACTGCAGTGAAGAGAGTGAGCTGCTTTCATGAGACTGAAACTCAATCAATATTGTTTGAGGCACAGTAAAGCCAACTTCATTCAGTGTGTTACACAAGAGAGGGTTGTTGAAGTGACAGTTGTAGTCTATCGTCAGCTATGACAAGAGACAATGCATGACACCAGACTAGAATATGTGTTGAATGACACAACTATACTCCAACTACTATACAGGCAGGATTAACACCGGCATTTGGCATAGTTTCCATTTGGGCGAATCCACCGACAAGCCCTTCCCACCTACGACAATCAGCTACACAAAAAGGTAATAGGTGAACATCAACCGTTGTCTACTCTTGGACAATAGCCAGTGCCGTAGCCAGGACTGCACATACAATACCAAGCCTTTTCTGACTGTCTACCCTTGTCTACCCATGGACAAGAGCCAATGAAACCAGTCACTGCATTCACAATAGCATGAGTTTACTTTTGCATCAATCATTTCGAATCACAAGGTATTATGATGTACACATCACTTAGCAGGGAGGAATAGCACGGGTGGAGGTTGTGATGAGATGCAGCATCACGTGCTATGACATATCATTACTCAAACTGTTCTCCTCAGATGCATTTCATGACAGGCCTTATGGTTTTGTTTGGTTATGTGTGAATAATTCACATAGTCCCTTCAGAGGGCATTATGAGGTAAAGTAGTAGTGTAGACACTAACACACAATGTACTTACCTGCCTGTCTTACCGTGTGTACTGACGGTGACTACATACAGTCATGGGGAATGTTTAACATGGCATTAGATCATTATGTAATCTAAGGGAAGAATGAATTGTATTCAATCATTGCATTTCTTTGGTTAATGAAGTTATCTGTTGAACACACGCATACATACACACACAAACACACACACGCACGCATGCACGCACACACACCGAACACTGGATATCTGATATAGATACAGGGCTCTGTTACTGGCAGCAATTAACCAGTATCCTGGAAGTATAACCGATGAGTTTCCCAACAAACACCAGTCTCCATTACTCATGAAGAACAATCAACAGCAATTATTCATTGTGCAATAAAGAATAAACACTTTCATTTCAATGCGACCTATTTTACTTATCTCTAGTTCATACAAGCCTCGGAGCCTCCCACACATCTGTATTCAGATACACAAATCGTTCACTTCATCGATTGCTTACACCATTTTGTGTTATATGAAACTGAAGTTCACATGCCCACAGCAATAAGATACATGAGTCAGCAGTACATTTTTGTTCGTACCTTTTGTATTCTACAGTCATTTGTGGTTATATCTACCTGCTTGATTATGAATATTTTAGATTAATTGTATTTATATTTATAGTAAGCAATGTAACAGGCCCAATACTACCATAAACAATAGTAGGCCTAGCCTACGGCGTAAGTGAAATTCTTACTCTTGTCCGACCTGCAATGCATATTGTGTCATTATGAAACTGAACATTTCATTAGATGACAAATGATACTGTTTGGATGCACTGATTTGCTTTTGTGATGTGTATTTAAGTAAGTAAGTTTAAAAAGTTTTGAGAGTTATAGTGCATTTTGCAAAATAAATGTGGGGTTTTGGCAAACTGTTTAGGGGAACGTGTTAAATAGAGGTAAGCTAGACAATAGCATTGTTAAAGAGAACGAATTGACTATGAATTGATGTGTAACGTTGTTACGGATAACTAGGACTTCACTGTCACTTTAGTAGTTCTTGTCCATATTATTTAGTTGAATGAATACTGAGATGTCTTTCTCCTTCCTGCTGAGCTTGTAAGAGGCTATAAGAGGATGACAGAGTACACCTGCTTCCTGGTATGACCAGTTCACCTGCTTCCTGGTATGACCTTTCAACTCTCCAACATCCCACACACTGAGTATACAGTCCTGGTCCAAAATATTAGGTGCCAATCATTTTGTCCAGTCCAATTTTCCACATTCTCAGCTTTTTTGTGTTGTTCCAATGCAAACAATAGAAATAAACATGAATGAATGGTCTTTATTGTCATTGCTATAGTACAGGTACCAAACAACGAAATTTAGGAGGGGTGGCTCATGTGAATGTCAAACCATTTGTAATTGCAACATTTTTCTGGGAGAAGTGGTGCATTATCTGACAGAATTTTTGTCCATGACTGTACACCCTCATCCTGTTCTATTCATGACGCCCTCCCAGTGACTGGTCTGGACAGCACACATTAGTTGTTGCAGTTTGTCTTGACACCATACAACATTTGTAAGAAAACTAAAGTTCACATGCCCACAGCAATAGCATATAGTACATCAGAAAATCAGTTAGTAATTTCTCATTGCTTTATCATTGTTTTCAAATAAACGTTGTCTAACCTGCAATGGATATTGATGGTTTTAGTTACTATTTAGTTTTGTCATTATGACATTAATGGTGGATGTGTTTTAAGGGGTTATAGTGCATTTAGCTAAATAAATGTGGTGTTGTGAAAACATGTTCTCTGTTTTGAAAAGTATTAAATATTGTTTCAAGAACTGTGCTCAATCAATCGAGAACAACTATAATGTTAGCAACATTATCCCCATTAGCTTTAAATGTTAGCTACTTTTCCTGGGGTTCACACACAACTCACTGGAAAATCATTAAGATCAACACCACTCAGCCATTCTAACAATCAAGCAGATGATCAGATGCTGAAGGGATGATCCTTTGTTGGCTCTGATGGTGTAGTAATCCTGGAAAGGCCTGACCAGGAAAGAGTGGGATTTACCGCTGCCCGTCGATGTGGGAGGTGTGAAGTGTGAGTGAGGTCTCACATGGAGAAGAAAGGAGAAGAAAGAATACAAAGACCTCCTCAAGTCAGGGACTGTGGGAATCCTCCAGGCTTGTTGGTAGGTTACAGAACAATAATAGAGTTTATCCCACTTTCAGTCCTCTTCAGTCTCTCTCTCTCTCTCTCTCTCTCTCTCTCTCTCTCTCTCAGTCTGTTTTCAGGTAATCTGATACTGTGGGACCTGAGGGCGCTAAAAACACTCATTCAACAAGTTGCTGTTTATGGGATACACAAGAACAGCTCCCCCTGTCTTTTGGCCCTGGAGTGTGCATGCACAAGATCATTATGGGTCCATTGTTCCATACAGTTTTTCTCAATTGCTTACACACTAACACTGGAACTTGAGACACAATGACCAAAACCTGAAACTCATGAACCTTATCTTACACCAATTCTGCACAAATACAAACACATTTCCTGCTTTTCACTCATTTTGCAGTAACCCCTACACATATCTACATTTGGCACAATCTTCATTGATAAAATCTCTTGTGTTCACATGGAAAACACTACCATTCAGAATGCTAAACTCAAACCAGCAATCACAATCACACCATTGGCTCCTCATATGGGCAAACACCTGTTGCTTTTCAATTAGCAATCATAGCTTTAGCAATAAAAGGGCCAACGGTGCTTTCCTCTCCTATGTTGGGGAACAATGGATACGGTAGAGCAAGAGGGGTGAGAGTCAGAGGAGTAGGAGTAGGAGTAGGAGGAGGAGGAGGAGGAGGAGGAGGAGGAGGAGGAGGAGGATGACGACGACGACGAGAAGGAGGAGGAGGACAAGAACAAGAACAAGGAGGAGGAGGAGGAGGAGGAAGAGGATGACCAAGACTACAATCTAGGAGAGTAATAGCGTCTGATGAGATTCGGGCCACTTTGGTTGACCACGTTGAAGAAGTGGGATTCAACCTCGCAAAAAGGGCGGCAACGGGGGAAGGAATGTCATCTGCCAGCGTGCCATTATTGAGGTTCCTGGCCAGCGAGGGGAGAACATCACTATGTGCACTGCTATAAATCACCAAGGCATCTTCCATCACCATTCAACCCTTGGCCCCTATAATAGTGCCCATCTCATCACTTTCCTGGACACACGACACAATATCCTCACCCCAGCCGAGCAGATGGATTGTCCCAGGTACGTTGTCATCTGGGACAATGTAAGTTTCCAGAGGCCGGCTCTGGTCCACAACTGGTTCATCAATCACCTAAGTTTTTCCATTCTTCATCTGCCACCATATTGTTTATTCCTCAACCCTATTGAGGAGTTTTTTTTTCCAGCTTTCCAGCAGTATATGAACACTGGCCCCATGAGTGCATACCCCTCCTACAAGCAATGGAGGAAGCATGTGGGGATATAGCTGCTGAAGCATATGTGACACGTTCTAGTCTTTTGGTCCACATATCGGCAACCAATCAAAATGTTTGGACTTTTCTTTGGAAACACGAAACTATGAATCACAACACAAACTTGCTAGTCAAGCCAAAATACTTCAACACAATGGATTCGGCAATAGACACTCCGTAATCCACGTAATCCGCACTGCTACCTAGTTAACTATAGCAGGCTCACAAAACAAGCTTAGTTGACTATTGATGCGTCATTGATTTTTAACAACGCGGAAATGTATTCAGTCTGACAAAGTCTGACACATATCAGGGCTGGATTCATGCCAGGCAATATTTTCCCCACCGCTTGGCCTGGGAGAACATTGCCTGTGATGTTGATGAGATCCTGTGGCAAGACAGAAAGGAAAGGCAGGATGCCGCCTCATTTTCTTTTTCTTTACAGTATACAGAACGTTTTTTTTTCTATTGTTTGTTTTGTATGAAGAACATTTTCAAATCCAACTGTGTTTTGCTGAGATGTATACAGTATTTCAGAATAAAAAAACATTCTATTCTTGTATTTGTGGGTTTTATATTTGAGTATGAACACATAACAGTTTACAACAGGCTACTGTTGTATTTACACTGAAAATGCCTACTGATAATCTTGTCATAGTAGTGTTTTCCGCTCATGATAATGTTTTCCATTGAGCACATTAGTGTTCAATTGGTTGTTAGAAATGTCTGTTCATTTGATTGTGTAAGCGTGCCATTTGAAGACAACATTTTTCATTTTGAGAAGACATTGTTTTGAATGCAGTGTTTGTTTTTGCAGGACATTTGTGGAGTTTGGGGTTTGTGTGTAGAGTTTTGAGAAAATGAGACATTGCAGACATATTCTTGATCTTTTAGGTGGGAGTCCCTCACTAAACTCATCTGGTGTGTGTTTGGTACCATTCATTATTCCATTCCATGCATTGCAATGAGCCCGTCCTCCGATTTCTACCTCCACCAGCCTCTACCGGAACTGGCCTGTATATCAAATAACCTTTAAAGTCTCTCAGCGCTGCAGATATGAGGAATCAATGTGGTTGAGTAGAACATGATTACTTGTTTACTATAAATATGAACATTTAATTTTCCACATTTTCCATTGTACCGCTAGATATATTCCTTCATCATTAGATACAATCTAGGTTTTGTTTAAATCTCTTTCCACAGAGCAAATATGCTTTCATGCAATGCCTTCTAATCTCTAGATCTAAATGATAATATTTAGCATTAGATATGACAAAACAACTTGGCTATCATGATTTTTCTGTGTCACCTGCTTACGTTCAGCCCTGGGGAGTCTTAAAGTAGTACAAAGACTGCAGATAATGCTTATAGTAGAGATTATACCATGTGTTCTTGTCATAGTAACTGATGGTTATCTTCAAGATCCGTGGCAGCCCGGGGGTTAAATTAGCGTGTTGCTCACCACAGGCGGCGGGAGAACCTTGTTCAGTTCACTTCATGTTCTATGACCCCTATTGCATTGTGACGTCAGTCCCTCTATCTCACCTGAAGGAATTCCAGCACTTCCTGAAACCAAATATGGTCACATCCTTTTGAGTTTCCTTACCTGGAGTTGTGAAACCTCCTCTCTTAAAGTGGCAGGTGGGCATCCGGTGTGGGTTCTCTCTTCTGGATTTCACTCTTGGCAAGAGGGCTACATTTATCTTTTTCTCAAGTGGTGTAAATTATTGCTATGCAAATATTGCACTGTTGCATTATCTTCCTGACCGCCCTTCCTGTCTAAACTGCGTCATACTATCTGAAGACATTGTCGTCAATGCCCCTGCTGCTGTCTTGGACCAGGTCTCTCTTGGAAAAAAGTGATTTTATCTGAAAGAGACTAAGCTGGAGAAATAAAGGTTAATGAAAATAAACATGTTGTGTAGGCTACACTCTCGACTGTTAGGGTTAGGGGGGTTTTTGTCTACTATTTCACTATTTGACCATTTGGTAGTGGAAGTGGCTATTATGTGGCTATATGGCTATATAATAATATATATATTATTATTGTAAAGGAGACACACAACTCTGTTGACTGAATAAAGCAGGGAGCAAAGAGTGAAGTGCAGGGAGATGATAGGGACGGTCAATTATGTAATCTGAGAGATTGTTCTAGATTTTAAATATAAATTTACTCAGCCAAAGTTAAAACGTAAAGTTAGTTTTTGTTTCATAATAGATTGTTATTTTCAAGAACATACCAAGGGGCAAAATGTACTTTATTTTATATCCAGTAATGTTGCATTAGCCAATAGCATCAGAATGACTGTAAATGCCTCTACCTCTGAAATATAAATGTTACCAAATAATATTCCACCCTATCAGAATCGCCTATCTTTATGGTCTAAGTTTATCCGACATTGCGTAATCTGCTAGAGTAGACAGTCACAGAGGTCCAACCCCGCTGTTGGCGTGTATTGTAATAAAACGTCTGTCTCAAACCTCTTCCTGTCACCAGCCTGCCAATAAAACATCAACCAGGGGTCAGCCAACAGTGACTCTGCATTCTCTGAGTTTGTAAAGACAATAATGGCGTTTATATGCCAAACTGTCATGGCAGGAGGTGTCCTTAGTGCATGCGGACAGTGCCATGTTCTCACTGCCAGGACACACCACAATCACCAAACTCCCACTCCCCTGTCTCTTTGGTGCAGTCTTTCAACCTCTCTCATCCAACTACCCCTTTCAGCCCTCCAATCCATCAATCCAGCATCACGACCCACAACATCTCCCACACACGTGTTTGTGTGTTTGTGTGTGTGTGTGTGTGTGGTTCATGTATAGTTCATGTTCGCATGTGTGCATACTTGCATGCTATCGTAATGCACTGTTTTACACTGACACCGTGAGAGCGATATCATACAAAAACCCTCTCAGTTTCCTTTTGTACACCTGTCCTGTTGCACCCATCTTTCACTGAACCAAAACTAACATGGCTAACCACTTCACAGCGCTGGTACTTCTTAGTTAGTTTGTTCAGATCAATGCAGATTCTTGCCTTTTTGAAAGGTACACAGTTTATCATTGGTGCTGTCATTCCTGAGAACAATCAGAGACTATTCAGAGTCTGAAGGACACCCTCCCTCAGTCAACACTGGGCTACATGGGTCTATAGCAGTGGAGGCTGGTGGAGGTAGAAATAGGAGGACAGGCTCATTATAATGCATGAAATGGAATAAGGAATGGTATCAAATGCTTGTGTTACCTGTGTGTTTGATACCATTCCTCATTCCATTCCATGCATTGCAATGAGCCCATCCTCCTACTTCTACCTCCTCCAGCCTCCACTGGCTTACACATAATATTGAAGTGAGTAATGAGAGTAATAGTTTAAGGACCGATGCAATGAGACATTGAACACTAATGAATGAGTTCATAATTATTTACAATCAGTTTACTTATGCCTAGTAAACTATTTAATAATAGTTGTATGCATTCACAAACAGACATTCAGAGGTATTACCCCCACCACTCCTGGCACGTAGAGTATTCTCTATGTGTGTGGGATTGTGTGTGTGTGTGTGTGTGTGTGTGTGTGTGTGTGTGTGTGTGTGTGTATGCGTCACAGTGTGAGTTATCCATGTAACACGAGTGGGGTTTCGGGTAAGCACTGGTAACCACATACTATGAGACTCAAACACACACACA